>NC_139021.1:14294994-14579554 GCF_964662115.1 Mustela nivalis | reverse complement strand
ACTAAAATTGTCTCTGGTGATTAGCTTTTGTCCTTTCTGGTAGAGAGGGGAAGGGTGACACTTTGGCAAATTTATGTCTTACTTTTATGCAAATAGGAGAAGGGCAGAGAACATTTTTGTGTCTGCTCATTCTTAATTGCCTTTGGTCTGAAATAATCCATGTGCCAAACTGGCATATTTTAGAGTGGACAAACTTTGCTAAACTTCACATTTAAGGCAATGAGGTTTGAAAATTAGAGGAAGGTGTTTTTCTTTCAAAGTTGTTCTTAAGAAAAATAAATCAGAAAGTAATATTGATGCATATAGGAGATTTAATATCTGGGCTTTTTAAAACAGAGTGCAATGAGAATCACATCTCTGATTACACAAAACTAAGGACAGATCACAGAGCGAACATAGAAGCGAAAGACTCAGGAGAGGAGGGAGATGGAAATGATATAAAACCTACTCTGAACTAGACATGGATTTAAAAAGAAAAGCAACTTCCTTTCTTGGATACCATAGTCTTCAGGTGCGTGGATTCTGGAACCAGACGACCTAGGTTCGGATTATCCGACATCATTTATATAATCGTCTTTGGGGCCCAGTAACCTTCTTAAGTGTGAGATAAGTGGTAATAATAATAATAATAATAATAATAATAATAAACCTTCTTTATGGTATTTTAAGGATTAGATAAGTTAATACATTTAAATGTGTGAAATAGTGGTCTGGGAGCTATGAGTATGAAGATGGGTATGACATATTTCCGCTCTTTGAGAGCCACCACTCTTATAAACAAAACATAAAACGGTGAGAGTTAAATGTTCTAAGACAGACAAATGGATGAGGAGACAGACATGAACAGACAGTCAGTGGTTATAGTCAGTAAGTGAAGAAACAGAGATATAAAGAGTTCGTGATTTATTTTTGATAGCAAGACTGGGGCTGAGAATATGACTCGAAGAACCATCTCCAGGTAGAGAACTAGGGCTCTTTTCCCACTCAGGCCTCTATCGCTACTAGCTGTGCAAACTCTGGGAAGTGACTCAGACTCTCTGAGCCCAAGTTTGTGTATATATAAAGCAGAGCGAATAATGGTACCCATTTCTGGAACTTGCTATGGGTATTGCAGGAGATGGTGTGTATAGAGAGCTTTATAGAATGCCTTGCAAACATTCAATATATCTTGGTTTTTATTAATAGTCATATAAATGTTTTATTTCATTTCAGTACTGCTTGTGGAGAGCAGATTACGTACTTGGAGTCACATAGTCAAGATTAGTTCTATTTTTGTGTACATTTTTTTTTGTTTCCAGGTAGAGTGTATAAGAAAGAAACAATCAGAAATAACAAATATATATAGAGAAATATGACCATTACAAAGCAAAGCCTTCCAGAAGTAATTAATTGCAAAATGAAGTGACTTGGGTTTTCCCCTTTCTCTTCAAGCTTCCACACGAGGCTCTGCCGTACTTCAAAACACTGCAACATATGAGCTTCACAAAGGAGAAGAGAAAAAAAAAAAGGATTTCTGGACAATCCAGTCTGTATAAAATACCTAGGGCAATTCCTGATACCAAAAACTTGTTCACTGTAAGTTAAACTGAGTTTTCATGTGATTATTGAAAATGTCCACTATGCCATCTTCACAAATACTCACTACCTCCAAACAAAGTAGGTCTGTCAACTTCAAGGTCGAAACAATACCAAAAAGAGAAAATTTCTCTGGGTGGGGGAAATTTATGGTTCCATCTGCGACTCATTTTTAATAAAGTATCTAAAAATATATGCTTTTGAAGTTTTGGGCGAGTTTCAAAATGTGAAAAATTTAAATTTATGAAAGCTATTTATTTGGTTGTTGTTTTTGTTTGAAAGATAATTGTGAACTAAGTGATAGAGAGTGTCATTAAAAGCCAAGCGAATTGTGAACTAAGTGATAGGGTCATTAAAAGCCAAGTGAACTATGGGAAGCAAGGCTTCTGTTGAGAAAAATCATGCTCCAGTCTTAGGGTGCAGAAGTGGGGTTCTGTAAGCCGTTCAGCTGCCGATCCAACCTGTGTTCACTAAGCCCTGGGGTGGCGCACAGTCTGCACTGGCGTTGAAGGTACCAGTAAACACTGGTCAGGTTCCCACTGGAAAGACAAGACATACAGTCAGATGTCAACCCAATGACACTGTCCAAAGTCAATAAAAATCCCGTAATAAGGAATTACAGGGTAGAATGTGATGCATCCCAGAGGAAAGGCATAAGCGATAAGTTCTGTGCATTAAGGGCAAGAAGAAAACTCTGAGGTTTGCAGGCAGCTGGAAGACTTCATGGGAGAGGAGAGATCTTGGGCTGAAACTTGGTAGGAGTACAGTGTCAGGAGATCTATGAACATGGTGAGTTCCTGGGGCATAAGCAGGAGTTGGTGCCGTATAATGGGAGCAGGCAGGGATATGTTTGGCACTCAGGACATCCACTGGGGCATCCCTTAGTATTCCTGGACTATGAGCTCATAAAACATGGCAACTGGGGGCCCAGACTCCTCAAGGATGAGGGCAAGAAGTACCCACCAGAGCTCAAGGGGAATTTAAAAGAATGATAGGGAAGGGAGAGAATGGGTACCACCTGAGGTCTGAGATCCAAAAGCAGCACAGGAGATTAACTTATTCCACTAACCTTCCTCTCATAAATTTCTCCCCAGAAACTGTGACCATCTAGAAAATGGAAGACTATGACAGAGGAGTGAACTTAATGTGCCCCGCACAGAGCACTTTGGATTCCTTTTACCAGCAACTAATCTCTTCCTGTTTGCCACAGAGGATTGTGCCTGGGCACTGGGGGCTCACATAGAGCAGCCTGTTGTTAATCCTGGGCGACTGTAGGACTGCAAGAGCACTTCTCCATTGTCTTAAGACAAGAGCACCTCCAGAGTGTAATTTATACTCCAGAACTTTCTGCAGGATTAGGCTGCAGACAAGGGGGCTGCATGGACCTCACACCCTTTCTTGGCATCCTCCCACACCCTCCTCTGCTTCCTTTCCTTCCTTCAGGGTTTCTTGGGGGAGGGGGCACTTCCTCAACCCACCCCTTGTCCTGGACTCCTCAATGCAGGATCTGCTTCTGAAAGGGTGGATGTAATCAGGGTTTCAAGGAGAGGATAAACATTTTTCATTTGCTTGAGAGAACTAGTCTCACTTGGGTACAAAAGGATCGAATGGAAATCTGAAGAAGAGTCTAGAAACCCAGCTGTTGCTACTGCATGGCACACTGCAGACATTTAATGAAGCTCAAGAAATTCATAATTCTTTTTTCGCAGTGTATTGGTGGAGACAGCCTATTACAGGTGAAGTTGCCTTGGCTCAGCTGAAATGTGACCAAGTCTAAATTCTGGGAATGTATTTTGCAATTCAAAATGTGACTGTACAACGTGTAGGTTAGAGACACTGCCCATGTTGCTCACCCGTGTCTCCTGAGGACTTGGTTCAGGATACTACATGCTAGGAGAACTTGTGGTTTTCTAAGAGCTTCCTCTGGCAAGCTATCAAGATTGGCCTGTTAGGTGGGCTGTAAATGCTGGGGAATTAATATCCTCAGAGCAGTTCTCATCTATTGAGAGTTAGTGCTTGAAACAGCCCAGATTTTTCAGTTCTTCAGCTATCTCTGAGAGGTGTACTACACTGCCCCCTGAAGGTTGAGAGGCATCTCTCACGGGTTCTCTCGGCTCTGGCTTCATGCCTCTTCCCATTCTCCATCCCCATGCTGATATTTGCTAGGATCTTATTCCAAGTCTCTTTGCAATGAATATTGTCGTCAGAATCTGCTTCCTTTTTTAATTTTTTTTTTTAAGATTTCATTTATTTATTTGAGAGACAGAGATCACAGGCAGGCAGAGAGAGAGGAGGAAGCAGGCTCCCTACCTAGCAGAGAGCCCAGTGTGGGGCTCGATCCCAGGATTCTGGGATCATGACCCCAGCCGAAGGCAGAAGTTTCAACCCACTGAGCCACCCAGGCGCCCCAGAATCTGCTTCTTGGGAAACCCACATGAAGACAGACAGTTGGGACCTCAGAACTTTCATATTGCCAAGGATGTTCTCTGCGGAGATGCAGTTCCTTTAAAAGGCAGTTTACAAAAAAAAAAAAAAAAAAAAAAAAAAAAGGGCGGTTTACCTGTGGTGCTCCTGGGCAGGTTCAGAGCACACTCTTCTGGAAAATGTTTCAGTCACTGTAACTCGTGTTTATGAACATGGTTAGTCAGGATAAAGATTTTTTTTTTTTTTTCCTTTGACTCTGGTCTGAATAATCATGAGTGGTATTGGAAGCAGAATGTTTCAGCAGAAGAAAATCAAGGAAATTAAGGAAATCACAATCATTCCCGAAGTGGTGGGAAGCTCTTCACGTCACTGATTCAGCAAGTATTTATCAAGTCTTATTTATGCACAGGGCACTGTGTGGTGCCAAGATCGTTGTAATTGTAAATTTGATTTTGGAGAATGCATCCCATAGTCATGAAAGCCAGGAGGATATTCAAGTTGGTTAACTAAAAAAGAATGAACAGATTTGCAAGCATGCAACTTGCTCAGATACTCTCTCTGGAATCAGGATCTAAGGAGGAATTCCTTCCTGGTTTTTTGTTGTTGTTGTTTTGAGTGAAGAGAGACAATTGCCAAAGAAGGGCATATCCAGACCCCTAAGGTGGCTGGCTAGGGGGTGCTAACGTTCATTAAGCTTTGTGAAATGCAACACAGTTCTTTAAAAATAAATCACTCTATTTCATATTCTACCTCATACAGTCTTTAGTTTTTCTAATCACTTTCCATAAGCTTGTTTTGTCTCTACAACACAATAGTGAGAAGTGTTGTATCATCATGTTGTATCATTAATAAGTTCACCCACTTATTAATGTCACAAGTATTCATTGCATGATTGTAGTGTGTCAGGCACTGCCTTCTGGGCACACTGCAGACATTTAATGAAGCTCGAGAAATACATAATTCTTTTTTTGTGGTGTATCAGCTGAGATGGCCACTCACTACCACAACCCCCATCTCCTTTTGTTATGAAAAAGCAATAGAGAACACATGGTCTCAACTTGCAGGGAGTTCTGGTTTATTTGCAGAAACAGGCAAAGAAAGAGGAATTTTCCAAATGGAACGGTAAGTGATAAGAAAGGAGAGAGTATGGGGTGGAGGGATTCCAGTCCATTCAGATTTGGGAAGGCTGAGAAAACAAGTGCGGCCAGGGATGATCCCAGGATACCTGTCATCTAAATCTCATATGTATGTGCTTTAAGGACTTAGCTAGAGAACGGGCACTGGAGGCAAAGGGAAACACAAGAAAGTGTCTAGACATGGAAGAGAGCATGAGGTGTTTGGGAACTATGAGTGTTCCGTAGAGCTTGGTGTAGAGTCTGCTGAGGGCTGGCAAAAGAGAGGAGGTGAGTCAGAACATGAAGGGCTTGAATGTTCTGCTATGCAAGAAGACCATTTTGGAAGGATAACAAGGAGGGACAGAAATTTTTTAACATATTAGTAAAAAAATAAGATTTCCACTTTAGTTTGCTTTGACTCTTCCATGGAAACTGAATTGTGGGTGAAAAGACTGGAAGGCAGGAGACCAATTAGGAGGTGGTACAGTGGCTTTGGAAGGATCAAGTGATAGAGTGATTAGGCTGGCATCAGTGGAGATGGAGAGATGTTGGTAGAAGTGTTAAGAGGGGAAGAGAGGCTATGTGTAAGGAGGGGTGTGTGGGGGGCATGAAAATTAAGTGCACTTCATGCATAAGGGAGTGCAAAGTTGAGGAAGGAGACATGACTTAGCCTTGCTTCAGGGGTTACTAGAAATTTCATTTCTTTTGCTATTTCTTCTAGTTAAAACTCTGTTACAAGACTTTTGATCACGTGTGACAAAACCCAGAAAACTCTCTTTTGGTCTGAATCTGCCGACAGGGGAAAACAGACCCTTCAGCTTCCTGTTCTTTATCTCATGGTTGATTAATAGAGATTAAAACTCTAGGCTCTCAGAAGTATGCCGTATTTGGGAAAAACATCCATTTCCTGTTTTGAAGCCTATAATTTATGTTTGCAGCTTGCAAAACCACAGTGTAAACCACCTCATATAAAAGCTTGTATTTAAAAGCTCCAAAGATATTTAGAATGGGGTTGATACTGCTTGCGATATTCTCCGTCATATTAGTTTCCTAACTTGTCTGGTTTTTGCCTCAGATAGTTTGGTGCCATGACCCAGGATCTGAACTTATCTTCAGATTTTCATTTACCCTAGCCAGGTCATAAGGCCATTTGGAGCCTTTTGTACTCCATTTCTTGCTGGAAGTCCAGAGATCTAAAGGTGAGTCCTGATCCTGGTCCTATATGTTCCAAACTCTTATCTGTTGCAAGCACAGTAAGAATTTGATTTTGATTCTTTCTGAGTACTTTAGTTGATTTCCAGTGGTGGGTTTTTTTTTTTTTTTTTTAATGTTTAAGCCATTAGGCTATTTCTGTAAATGAATTAAATGGTTTATTGATATTTTGTCTCATTAAATGAAGGATGATGGAAAATCGAGTTTGCTACTCTTTTCTGTTTATCCACTTTTCTCCATTTTGAATTCAAATCCATTAAGAATTTATACCTATTAGTAAGGAAAGAACTCTTTTTATATGAAAGTGAGTTTTGTATTTCTCGGTTTACCCCTGATGTATGGACTGAAAGTTTGGAATTGAAGGTCTAAGTTTTCTAGATCTAGGTGTATGTTTATGTGTCTGCAGGTATTTAATATTTTTCTACCTCCAGATGGTATTACTAAATTAGATTACAAAATTTTTTTAAAAAGTTCTACTCTAATTGACAGAGCTAAGGTCTTATATGAATGAGATTATTCCTAAACCTTGTCAAATATTGAAAAAATTAAATTTTGAATATTTCAATGTGCTCAAAACACTTTCTTATAGACAGGTTACTCAAATGTTCTAAGAATTCAAGTTTACATAATTTAGGTAACTTTGGCAAATGAGACTAATTTAATATTGTTGGTTTAATAAGAACAGCTTTGTCTTTTGAGTTGTCAACATTAAATGTAATAAAAATGTACATTCTTATTTTACTTGGGCATGTTTTTCCTCAACTTGTGAAGGTTCTGAATTGATATGCTATCATTTCAGTTACTATATTTTAAGATTATAAAAAATGTAAACTTGTGTTTAGTCAAATTAAGTCATTATGTGGACAAACTTTATTTCAAAAGTAATTATGTTTTGTAGAACGTCAGCTTGAAGACAGTTTCCAAATCAATTGGTAACTTAAAATATTGGACTGAAGCTAAATTTAGTTAATTCATAAATCATTATGTATCTATATCATATCTAAGTAGGACAAAACATTAAAACATTAATTGCTATATAACAATTTCATTCTTATATATTTTTGCCTCTTATTTTTATATAATACAGACAGGCTGTATATTTGGGTCTATTAATGGACATGTTCATTTTTGCCACATTGAGATGCTATACTATGAGGAATGTTGATGGCTATAAAAAGATATAAGATATATATTGAAAAGCTCTCCTAGTCTGCTAGAAAATACTGGTATATGAAAGACAGTTTACAGTTATTTACTAACAGACACTCCTTCTTTGACCATACTTTAGTCAGGCTCCCGTGAGTCTTCTTCTAGATCAGGCCTCCACCTCGGACTACTTAGCCCCATTTTAACAAAGAAGCCTAAGCTAGTTAAGTGACAACCGCCTTCCTTTATATCTGATTGTCCTTGTTATATGATCAAGCTCTTGTACCTTGCCCTGGATATGTAAGTCCTTGGTCTGCTTTTAGTAAGAATCCTGTTAAGCCAGTTTAGCAAAAATCCCCCTACTTTGGTATCTAAGCAAGTTCCTCTCAGTAATTTTCCTCACTCGTCTGTCCTCACTTGGCTCCTTGGCTGCAGATCTCCAGTTGTCTGTGCTGTATGGAATGGGACTCAGGGCTGTTCTGAAGTCTCTCTTCTCTATGCAGTAGCTCTAATAAGATCTGCCTCACCATTTTGACACATGCCCTGGGAATACCTCTTCTCTTACACCACCTCCTAGTCCTCTCAGTGCAATAAAAGCAGCTGTAGTGAAAACTTAGAATCAATATATGTGAATGAGGCTCTATTAGGAGCAGCAGAGAGGAAAACCTTTACATGCAAAGCATGCAGGAGGTATTTTGTTAAGGAAAACAAGAGAAGCTTTGTTCCAAAGTAAAATGACTCATTCCAAAATGAAAGAGAGAGGAAGAAGTTTATGACAAAACTTGTCTGGAGAGACAAAGTTGCAGATGGTTCACGGAAAGGGAATTTTACTTCTTATAGTCAAAGCTGGCGGAGGTTTACGAGTTTATTTATAAGATTTTTAGTAAGAGTGTTAGTACCAAATATGCTGTTTCAAAACTAGCATTTGGTTTTCACTTTATTAAAATGACAATTTTTCTTGGAATACTGGTGTTCTCTTAGTAAGTGCTTGTAAAGTACTTTCCTCTACCTTGAGAATAATCTGCCTAGAAAATAACTATTCAGGGTCTTATTAGAATAATTTTTGTATTTGTCGATTTTGTCATCTCCTTAATAATTTGAGGGAACAAAGCCTTTTCACTTAAAAAGAACTGGAAGTCTTTATAGTCACATACCTCTTATATCTACTTTAAAATTTATATTGCCATTTTAGTTAACTAGATAACCAACTATTTTTCTTAGTAGTCCATGATCTTATGTAATTAAGTGTTCAAACTTGACCCTTTTCATATTTTACCTTCCAGAGCTCAAATCATAAATATCACTTGCCAAGGAAGTTGTCAAGGGGAAAAAAAAAAAAAGTTGACTCTGGACCCAAGTAAGGGAAGACATTATTGAATGAAATTATTGCAGAGAGCTGCTTAAAGCCCAGGCCACAACAGTTTCAGGCAAGGGGAGTGGGAGTGAAGCTTCTGTAAGCAGAGACCTTGGGATAACTGTCTGTGGAAAGCAAAAGCATGATGTCATGTTAACAGCTGGTGTGCGGGAGAGACTTGGAGCTTAATGAACGGCATCAAATATTGTACAAACAGAAAACTTGAGGCAGAAAATTTGGTTTGTGCTCAGGCACATGGGCTTGGGATTCTGTACATCAGATGAAGGAAACAAGCTAAAGTGTACCTAGGGTTGGGACCTGGTGGTCTTCAGCAAAGCAACCTAAACTCGTGTGAAGCACAAAGTTCCATCAGCCTTTCAGTCCCTCTCCTTGTTCAAGGTGGGTTCAGAGACATTCTCGGTGAACAATTCAGAGATGAGGAATAACTCCAACAAGAGATGGCTGAGTGAAACAGACCTCAGCGTCTACATTTTCTTAGTGATATCCCTAGTGGAAGGCTAGTTTACCATCTGTTTGGTATGTAGGCAAAGATCAGTTGTTTCAGTGTCCTTCAATGGGATGCCTAAAATAAAGAAGATAAATGTTAATATAAAGGAATGTATTAAAATAAAAACCCCAAGGTTGAATCCTAAGACTATCTAGTCCTGTGAAATTCAGATCAGTGGATGAAATAGTTTTTGCAGCACTGCTCTCTGAGTTGAACTGTCCTGCTGATTATGTTGTCCAAGTCTGGGTTACCTCCCTTGTAAGGACATGTATGACATGAGCATTTCACCAGACTTTCTGTGACTCAGAGTTACTTTTATTGACTTTTAGTGACTCAGACGGCTGCTTGTCCAGGGATAAGTCTGGTCCCTGCAAGAACCAGTGCAGTGTTCCTTTAAATCTTGGGGAGGGGGCGGGGGAAGACCAGTTACAAGGCAACTTAGAGTCCTAATAAGGATCTGGGTAATTACGTTTTCGTTCTCAGTGACTTGAAGTCAGGAACAAGGGAGAAAAGTTGGACAGGTTAGTTTGAAATATTTGTAGTCAGATATTGAAGGAAACAGGAAGAACTGAAAATTTGATGAAAGTTGACAATCTGTCAATTAACAGACACAAATTTGATTTATAAGTAGGTATCAATACTAGTTTATCCATATTGGGAAAGGAAGCTAATTAGTGCCTATCAGACAAGACAAAGTTTGCATATCGAGCAGTTCCCTGCAGTTTACAGAGGTGCAAAAGAGCTCAAAGGCAATGAATAGGGTCAGAATCTGATAATCCAGAAGAACATGCTTAGTTTCCCATTGAAACACAAAATGCTCTTACAGTCCTTCTTCCCCTTTTGATCAAAGACAATCTCAAAGAAAGATTATTCTTGATCATAAAACAAGGATGCTCTCATTGGACGTGGCCTGGTTGTTTCAATAGATGCAGCAAGAATGACAAGTCACCACACAAATCCTCTATTTGCTTTGCTGGGCATTTTCATAAAGATCCCTCAGATTTGATTTTTCAAAGCCTCTTGAGCATAGGAAGCCAAGCCAAAACCTCACCATCATTTTTCACCTGCGGTATCTAGTGATTTGGTGGAAAGCCCTCTCTTCCTGAGGTCCCCCAAATATCCCAAGATTCCTGAGCCCACTAAGAAGTGACCTTCCTTGCTCACCTATGAGTCTGGGAACCCTATGAAGCCAGTTACTAGGCCAGTTTTACCAAGAGGGACTTTGTAAGCATTGGCTCCATGAAGTCCACCTTAATTCCTGAAAAGTGTGGGCACATCTGATGAAATGAGCATCCTTCTCAACTATGACATTCTAGGCAACGCCAGCCCTGATTGTAGTGTGTCCATTTTGTTCCTATTAACAAGGTGGACAGACTCTTACTGAATCTTTGCAAATATCTAGAGTGTCACGAAAACAGGCATCCTCAATAAGAGTTCCCCAAATTTCACAGGGTGAGTCAGGGCAGAAAAGATCAATGTTTCATTTCTGCTTTACAAGAGCACAGTCTAATAAGTTGTTATGAGTGATAGGTGGCTGAGAGAAAAGAGCTCAATGCTCTGTTTTCTGGATGTTCCCTAACATCCAGAAAACAGAGCGTTAAAGCATCACCACTGTTCCAAGCAAGGCCCACGTCCAATCCATTTATTCACTTCGTTCAGTTCTTTGTAATTAATTCTTGTTCCACTTGATTTGGGGTTAGTAGTCTCATGAACACATCTGCTTCTTGACTAGATGTCTGGAACTCCTGACTCAGCTCACTGGTAGGATCTCATAGTTATTGAAGCAATGCCATCAGAATCCTGTGCCCAAGAGGACCTGGAATAGTCTTCTTTACCAGACTCTCAGACAGGGATCTGATTTGAGAACATTTGTTGAAGATGGAACACTCTACCTTATAGCTGAGTCCAGGTGACTTCATGGGGTAAAATAAAACATACAAGCTCTCTGTAGATGATGAAAGACCAGAAATGTCTATTGTTTACTCTCTATTGATATTTTTCAAAAGAGAATAACCTGAGGAAAGTTCATTATAAGAATAATAGAATAACAGAATTGACAAACATATCTGATTGTCTCCATAGCATGCAAAACAAAACCAAATCAATCCAAAAAAGTTTTTGATGAAATAAATGTAAGCATAAAGATTTATGCCTATTTCAAAGAAGAGTAGAAATCACATATAATTTATGAAAGTAGATAAACATAATCTTCACAGAGATAATATAACATATAAATATCCAGAAATGTTAGATACCATATATGCCCAGCATAAAATTAGCATATACCAAGAATATATCAAGATTATCAAGTAAATAGATTTAATACATCTGAAGTAGGTTCTAAACATCAGTAGTAGATTAATAAAATCTAGGATAAATGACCTGAACCTCCGGTAGAGCACTACTGCCTGAAATACACTAGATTCAAGTTAAAAAAATAAAGTTGCAACCAAGTTAATTTTTTTTTCTAAATAACTGAAATTATGAGTGCTAATACAATACTGCTTTTGTCTTATAGGCAAAGCAACACCAAGACTATGATAAATAGAAACATGTCATGGATAGCAAAAATGTTAACCATTGTCTTGAACATTCCTATACAGAACACAATTGTTTAAATATTTATGTTAATGACATTTTACCCATACAAATTTAACCTAAGGAAATCTAGGTAATTCTTCTGATTTGAGAATATTTCCCATAACTCATCATCAGAAACATACAAATAACCATCATTATTCCTAACATTTATACTTTTTACAAAAGAGATTTTTGGGGGACCCTTTGAGAAATCTCAAAAACAATTTTAGGTCCTGACAAGGTTAATCAAGCTTTGAGTTTGATGCAATGTTAAGACAGCAAGGCCCTCAAACCCATGTACAATTTCTGTACTTTATTTGTTCATCTCAAGTGCAGAACATGCCCCATGTGCTTAACCACAAACCAATACTTCCTGCCTTGACTTCCTTGTTAGTAAAACAATTGGTGAAGGTTAAGTTTCAGGAACCCCCTCCCACATCAGCTTTTACCTCCCCACCTCCTACTCTCCACAGCCACCTATCCCAGGCATCTTTGCATTTAAAAGTTTTGCTCAGGGTAGCCTGGGTGGCTCAGTGGGTTAAGGCCTCTGCCTTTACCTCAGGTCATGATCCCAGAGTCCTGGGATTGAGCTCTGCGTTGGGCTCTCTGCTCCGCGGGGAGCCTGCTTCCTTCCCTCTCTCTCTCTCTGCCTGCCTCTCTGCCTACTTGTGATCTCTCTTTCTCTGTCAAATAAATAAAATCTTAAAAAAAAAAAAAAGTTTTGCTCATGCATCCCTCCCCTGAGACATTTCTGACTTAGTCTTCAAGCATTTTCCTATTATGATACTCTCCTCCTACTACTGTGATAATTCCCTTAAAGAAATCTTCATATTAATATCCAGATTGTATTTCTTTTTCTTTGACAAGGATGATGCCGTGATTCTGCCCCCAGGACTTTGTTTTTCTCCATGCAGGGGTCAATGCCATCTTAGCAGATGCTGGGTCCTTTCCTGGCTTGGAGGTCATGATCCACAGCCTGTGAGTCTAACTCCTGGTTAGACTGGTACAGTGTTTCAAACACGTGTCTGTTGTAGCATGGTAAAGATTTGGTTTTATTCTTCATTTTCATCATTTTCCTTCCTTCTACTTCTCTGCCTTCTTCTGGCTTTCCTGGGTATAACTAAAGCCTCTGACTCCCTCCTGAGATAGACCTCTTGGGTAAAGATACTTAGACCAACAGGTATTCGTTTCACTATCATATTACCATTCCTTTCATTGTTCCACACTCTCTTGCCTGTGGGGGATGTGCTTGGACTTTATTCACACTGATTTCACCCAATCTCTTCGAAATGACAAAATTTCACTAAAAAAATAAATAAATAAAATTTTTAAAAGACTTAAAATTTCAATGGCCTCTTCGAGGAATTAAGGATCTTTGCGAATTGGCTCATTCTGAGCTAGGATCTACTTGCTTAGATCATTCTGAGCAAGCAATGACTCCAAGATCTTATCCCAAGAGTGGACTGCTTTTATTGTTTGGTATAAAGAAACAGAACAATACCTGTTCTGCAAAAACTTTCAGAGACCACTGCTTCCTTCAAAGACCAGTTCCTTTCCTCAGTGTCTTCTAAAATCTCTGCCTTCCCATTACCATCCCTTAACTTCTGCCTCCTTTTTTCCATTCTCAACCTTCACTTCAGCTTCCTAGAATCCTTTGTTCTTCCCCCTTCAATACCTGTACCTCCTCCTCTTCACTAGTCACCCCTGCCAGGCCTTTCTTTTCTCATTCATGTTCCTCAACTCCCTGTAGACAGCTGAGGCTTAAGTCCCCTACCACTGTTGGGGCTCTGAGGAGCTCAGTGACACCAAGAGCAAAAGCCTGTGCTGAAAAAGCTAACTGGAAACAGGCTGCATGTTTTCAACTGGAAATAGGCTGCATGTTTTCAACACTCAGATGGACTTTGGAGATCCCAGATGGCCGCTTGGTTGCTCCTGTGCCCCTCTCCCAAAATGCAGTCCACAGCTTCCGTAGGATTACATGTCAGGGCAAAACACATCTTAAGGATCTCCTCCACAAATACTGAGGAAACTTGTTCAGCTCTTGCACTGAGCGAGTTACTTCCATTTGCCCCATCCGCCAAAAATGTAATCTTTGTAGAAATATAAAAGTGAGCTAAGGAGTAGACTCAGCTCTTTTCTATGAACCAGTGAGTTTTGAGTTTTTATGTTTATGTCTGAATAAGGGCTAAGATTTTTTAGTTAATAATTAAAGCTAGAATCCTCTTACGTTGTTGGTGGGAATGCAAGTTGGTGCAGCCACTTTAGGAAACAGTGTGGAGATTCTTTAAGAAATTAAAAATAGAGATACCTTATAACCCTGCAATTGCACTACTGGGTATTTACCACAAAGATAAAATGTGGTGAAAAGACAGGCCATATGTACCCCAGTGTTCATAGCAGCAATGGCCACAATTACCAAACTGTGGAAAGAACCAAGATGCCCTTCAACAGATGAATGGAAAAAGGAGGTATGGTCCATATATACGATGGAATTTTACGCCTCCATCAGAAAGGATGAACTTTTGTATCAACATGGATAGGACTGGAGATTATGCTGAGTGAAAAAAGTCAAGCAGAGACAGTCCATTATTTTATGGTTTCACTTACTTGTGGAGCATTAGGAATAACATAGAGGACATTAGGAGAAGGTAAGGAAAAGTGAATTGGGGTAAATCAGAGGGGAAAATGAACCATGAGAGGTTGTGGACTCTGAGAAACAAATTGAAGGGTTTGGAAGGGAGTGGGGTAGGGGGAGAGGTGAGCCTGTTGGTATTAGGGTGGCATGTATTGCATGGAGCACTGGGTATGGTACATAAACAATGAATCTTGGAACACTGAAAAAAATAAAAGAAAAAAAAAAAGAAAAAGATTAAAGCTCGAAGCTCTTTGAGTCTATATGTAAATGTATGTTCTATTATGCATGTGTGATATTTTCCTACCTCTAAATATTATTCTCACATTAAACTCTAAGATCTCTTAAAGGAGCTCCTTTTGGATTGGCTAAGAGATAAGTAAGAGTTTATATAATTTTAATATTCCTGAAATTTCCAGAAATTAAGACAATTAAATCCCTAATGTGTTCAATATGAGAGGGGGAAGTATTCCTGTAGAAACTTAGCAAAATGTTTTTAAAATTCAAGCCCACATGATTTAGGTTAATCTTTGACAAATGAGATTATTTTAATGTTGTTGTTTTAATAAATGTAGTTATGCCTTTTGAGTTATGAGCCTTGCAAAAATACTTTTTTAGTTTACTCAAGTATGTTCTTCCTTACTCAATCAGATTGTTTACTTTTTGCTCGATAACAAGTATATTTTAAGAATGTGCTTGATATGTTCATGGCATATCATGTCTCAGAATTATGTTGTATCTGATTTTTTTTCCTCTACAAAGATAATGCTTATCCATTTTCACAAATTAGATAAAACATCCAGTCTTCTTCTTTTTTCCTTTTCTTTATTAAGTTATATTAGTCACCATACACTACATCATTAATTTTTGATGTAGTGTTCCATGATTCATTTTTTGCACATAATAGCCAGTGCTCCATGCAATACATGCCCTCTTTAATATGCATCACTGGGCTAACCCATCCCTCCACCCCCCTCTCCTCTGAAACCCTCAATATGTTTCTCAAAGTCTATAGTCTCTCATAGTTTGTCCCCCTCTCTGATCCCCCCGGCTTCATTTTTGCCTTTCTTCTCCTAATGTCCTCCATGTTATTCCCTATGTTCCACAAATAAGTGAAACCATATGATAATTGTCTTACTCTGTTTGACTTAATTCACTCAGCATAATCTCCTCCAGTCCCATCCATGCTGATGCAAAAGTTGGGTATTCATCCTTTCTGTTGGCTGAGTAATATTCCATTGTATATATGGACCACATCTTTATCCATTCATCTGTTGAAGGACATGTTGTCTCTTTCCACAGTTTGGCCATTATGGACATTGTTGCTATGAACGTTGGGGTGCATATGGCCCTTCTTTTTACTACATCTGTATCTTTGGGGTAAATAGTAATACAATTCCTGGGTCATAGGGTAGCTCTATTTTTAACTTTGAAAATAGGATTCATCATTCTGTTTGGCATGTTTTGTCTAAAGCTTTCTAAACTGACTTTTTTTTAAGTCTCATATAAATAATCATATATCGTTATCAACTGTACTAATCTAATAGTGACTTATGATCAGATCTTTGACTTTTAAAATTATAAAAACAATGCACTAACTATGGCTATTTTAACTTTTCTGTCACTTACAAGTGGTTTTCTGCTTTACTCTGATGTTTCCCAAAGAGCCTTTGCAAGTCAGCTACTGGCTAAGTGCTCTGTCTTCAACAAAAAAAGGACTAGCCTAGAAACCTATGGAAGTGGACCGTGCCACATATACTTGGATACAGAATTCTGATGGCATTGCTTCAATAACTATGAGATCCTACCAGTGAGCTGAGTCAGGAGTTCCAGACGTCTAGTCAAGAAGCAGATGTGTTCATGAGACTACTAACCCCAAATCAAGTGGAACAAGAATTAATTACAAAGAACTGAACGAAGTGAATAAACTGTTTGGACATGGGCCTTGCTTGGAACAGTGGTGATGCTTTAACGCTCTGTTTTCTGGATGTAAGGGAACATCCAGAAAACAGAGCATTGAGCTCTTTTCTCTCAGCCATCTATCACTCATAACAACTTATTAGACTGTGCTCTTGTAAAGCAGAAATGAAACATTGATCTTTTCTGCCCTGACTCACCCTGTGAAATTTGGGGAACTCTTATTGAGGATGCCTGTTTTCGTGACACTCTAGATATTTGCAAAGATTCAGTAAGAGTCTGTCCACCTTGTTAATAGGAACAAAATGGACACACTACAATCAAGGCTGGCATTGCCTAGAATGTCATAGTTAAGGATGCTCATTTCATCAGATGTGCCACACTTTTCAGGAATTAAGGTGGACTTCATGGAGCCAATGCTTACAAAGTCCCTCTTGGTAAAACTGGCCTAGTAACTGGCTTCATAGGGTTCCCAGACTCATAGGTGAGCAAGGAAGGTCACTTCTTAGTGGGCTCAGGAATCTTGGGATATTTGGGGGACCTCAGGAAGAGAGGGCTTTCCACCAAATCACTAGATACCGCAGGTGAAAAATGATGGTGAGGTTTTGGCTTGGCTTCCTATGCTCAAGAGGCTTTGAAAAATCAAATCTGAGGGATCTTTATGAAAATGCCCAGCAAAGCAAATAGAAGATTTGTGTGGTGACTTGTCATTCTTGCTGCATCTATTGAAACAACCAGGCCACGTCCAATGAGAGCATCCTTGTTTTATGATCAAGAATAATCTTTCTTTGAGATTGTCTTTGATCAAAAGGGGAAGAAGGACTGTAAGAGCATTTTGTGTTTCAATGGGAAACTAAGCATGTTCTTCTGGATTATCAGATTCTGACCCTATTCATTGCCTTTGAGCTCTTTTGCACCTCTGTAAACTGCAGGGAACTGGTCAATATGCAAACTTTGTCTTGTCTGGTAACCAAGCTTTCTCATTTCCTGTGCAAAAGCTTGTTTGGTGTTAACTTCTAAACTGAACTGCATTTTCTCACCTTGTACATCTTGTCAATGCTTACCAAGTTTTCATTTCTTCCAGTTTCCTTCAATATTTGGCTAAAAATTAATCTTAGCATCTAAACAAGCTTTCCAATTTTTCTGTATCCTTGAGTTGGAATTACTGGGAGCTACAAACTGATTGGCAGGTTTTTACTGGGACTCTAAAGTGCCTTGTAATAAATTTTTGCCTCCAAGATCTGAAGAGTTATTATAAGCTCAAGCCTAAGAGCTTTTCATAACACTAGAAAGACTCATTATTCCAACTGATCATTCATGGTTCAGTTATTTCCCTGGATAGGCCACTGTTTGGACTACCAATGATGTCTGGTGAAATTCTCGGGTCATTCATCCTAATTGGACTAGTAACCAATGCTATGGACAATACCACCAATATAACTGACATCTCAGCTCCAAAAAACTCAATGAATGGTAAGAGACTGAATATAAAAATTAGCAGTGGTTAGACCATATACAGAAATATAGCTCTGACATGCAGCCTCTATAGCCATCAGTCTAATAAGGCACATAACCTGTTTAAAATCAGTCCCAAATCAGGATCTGGTCAATATTTCACAGCTGCCCTAATTTTTGCCTATACCTCTGACTTAGGATGAACCATAGAAAACCAAATATGTACTCCTGACCAATCATATAGGGTGGCTCACTTCTAGTTAGTCCTCTAGCTTCTGTAAGTCAATACCTTCCAATTGGGGCACACCTGAAGCCTTTCCTTTTTCAACTCTAGAGCATTTCACTACTTTACCTGTGTTTGAGTTTCTGCTCATCTCAGGTGATGGTGGTAACTAGCTTGATATAGCAAGCTCTGAATAAATGTTTGTGTTCATTTCAATGATTTCCATTTATTACCACAGTTTCTTTGGAGTTTCTATCAAGACACAGTTTGCATTGACCATCACCATGGCCTCCAGTTTTCAACTGGGCACCTAGAACCTATTATGTCTCACTGCTTGCTGCTTGTCAAGTCCAGAGTGATAGGTAAGTCAGCACAGACCTGAACTCCACTCTTTTCTGTTGAGTTCTTTGGTCATTCTTCTGAGTTTGGTACACAGGTTTTGTTATCAGTGCCCACCCATTTGTTTGGCAAATGGGTGGGTCTTTTCATCCTTTTTTGTTACATTTGTGTTACCGCTTTATGGAGTGCTGCCTAAAAGTGCTATATGTCATAAGAAGGAGAATCATATGATATAACACAGTCATATGTCTTCTAAGCCTTTTGTTGATGGCAGCCTCACAGACCAAAGAGTTTGCTGTTTTTACCACAACTGCCCCTTTGGACAAACTTTGTTGTAAGTCACTAGTAAAACTGGATGAGGTTCTCTTTCCATCTCAAATTTTGGTCTTGAGGGCTTTGTTCCCCCTCCTTTTTGATTCAGAAAGAGCATTCTCTCTGGTATTCCATGAGTCAGAAGGCACAGATTGTCAAGTCTGTGTTTGGAGGTGACCAATCATGAGTTTGGGGTTTGAGATAGGAGCTGCACAAACGTTTCATTTCTACCAGCACTGCCAGCTCTCGTGAGATAATCTAAGCCTCAATTTTCTCCTCTTCTGGGGAAACTTTTGCTTCATATATCTACCCTTATGACAGTGCTTACTCTTACTCAGTACTTACCTTTCCAAATGACATAATTTTCCCAAGTATGATTTAAGCCTTTAATGGGCACTTGAGGCGGGGGGAGGCGTTTGACTTCCATAAAATTGTTCTTTTGAAAATTTCCTTAGAAAAGAAAGGAATGTGATTTCTCAGTTCACAAGGGTAGCATTTTTTGATTGGTATGCAGAGGCCTCCAAAGAAATTTTAAATAAAATATTGCTTTACAAAAAGATTCTTTGACCAAAGTTATGAGGAATTAGAAAAACTTAAGCAACAGAGTAATATCCCTAGCAAGCCCTCGTCTTCTTTGTCCTTCAGCTTTTTCCCTATATCTTGTTCTCCCTCTTCAGAAGCCTCTTATCCTTCCAGTCTCTTTCTTTCTACAACTCTGTCAAACCCTCTATCTGCTTCCCCTTATCCAGACCCTTTACCTTTCCTCAACTCTTCTAAAACCACCAAAGTCTGTTGCCTTTAAAAATCCATCCTTCCCATATACTAGGTATGCAGGGAACTACAGAATCTAAACCTTGGACTCAAGCTGAATTATGAGCTATAAAGATTGCTTTAAACCTAGACAAGACCAGCAAATACTCATAAAATAATTTAGAATTCTTTTTGGTGCATATGACCCAGAGTTACTTGACCTATAGCAACTTGTACACATGGTTGGTTGGAAGCTCAGATGCTGAATCTTGTGTGGCAAAGCTGGTTGGACCTCCCCAGAATGGGACCTATAGGATCCTTCTTTCCACAATAAGCTCGAGACTCAAAAAGAAGTTCCCGAAGCAGGGCTAAGTCTCCTGAACCATACATGAAATGTTTCTAATAAACATTGATTGAACCATCATTTAATCATGCAATAAATTAAAGATGAAATGATGGGATATATTTTTTAGGATAGACTAAACCATATCTTCCCCAAAAGTTGTAGGTGTGAAGATGCTGATTGAACAGCAGCCCTTGCATCTCATTTTGCCAATGGAGCTGAACCTGAAACTGGGCACCTAATTCAAAGAAATTAGAATAGGAAATAGCCTCATTATCTGAACTAAAACATCTGACATAACATTTTGAAATAATTTTAGGATGAAAATGAGACAAGACTTAAACTTGTGGCCCTAAAGATTAAATAGCTAAGCAGACCACTTCTCAACCAGCCACCTATTGATAAGGACGCTTGTAGATTTTGTAAAAAGAAGGGACACTGGGGAAGAAAAATTGTTTCATCCTAGCAAAATAAACAAACAAGCAAACCCATCAATTTAGATCAATAAGGAAGGAAAATGCATTCAATATTCTGGATTACATTTAAGCAAACAAAGTGAATTATAAATATAAATGGTCAACCTCACTAAGTCTTGATGGATACTGGGTACTACTCTTTCTATGTTAAATTGTACTGCCATTACTCAACCTATTCCTCAACCTATTCCTCAGAGAAAACAGCACACAGGAGCAGGTATTTTAAATAATTCAGTCCTTAACTGTAACCCTTGTATACTTTACTGAAAAACTTCCATTTTTTGCTTTGTGATACCACAATTGCAAAGTTAATAAGGAGATATATGCTTTGCAAATGGCCTTTGCAGTTACACATGGAAGGAACAATTTCTTGTGATTTGAGAGGGCTCCTTTATTCATAATCCAGTTGTTTTTACTCTGGATATACCTTTGCCTTCTCTATAATATTTAATGCATTCCTCTAATAAAGATCTTGACACCATACTTCACACTTTATGGGCTAAAACTTCCAGCAATGGAAATGGAACATAATTGTAAGAGAACCTATTAAAATTCAACTAGATCTTACCAAACCATCACCCAAGCTTTCCCAATATTCTTTGAGGCCAAACACAAAGGAAGAGCTCAAGCCTATCTTTAAAAACCCTATATTCAAAGATCTTCTCATAGTTTGTAGTAGCCCTTGTAACACTCACATTTTGCCAAATGGATGAAAATATAAATTGTTGAAGACTTCAAAACCATCACAAAATTGTGATCTTTTGTTTCTTTGTAGTACGTAATTCAGATACCATCCTGTCATCTATTATGATTACAGTCAATTGCTTCTTTGCCTTGTCTTTTTCAGCATACCTAAGAGGACCAAGAAAGTCAACACTTTTTTACCTTCCACAAAGGAAAATAACATCCCTGGGCAGTCATGCCTCAGGGGTACCCTGAAGCCGTGTACTGTTTTTCTCAGGTCTTTAATCACGACTTATAAGATGCAAATTTCTCTTGTGATTCAGTTCTGATTAATAATATAATATAATGTAATATAATATAATCTCTTATTTTGTTCAGGGAACAAGGAAGTTGTAAAAAAGATCATTTGCTTATTCTCAGCGTTAATAGGAAAAGAACATGATGCTTCAAAAGATAAATTACAAATGTCTCACAACACAATCCTTTATTTAGGAAATGACCTATCTAAGGAAGGAAATATTTTCCTGATAGATTAAAGACTGTCCAAATATTCTAGACCTCTTTCAAGGTGGCAACTGGGAAAACCTCTAGGCTTAACTGGAAAATGAAGGCAATGAGTAACAAACTTTTCTGTGATTCCAACACTTCTTTATGAATTGTCTAAGTCTTCAGTAAGAGACTCTGATCTGGGAGCACAAATACAACAGGTTTTCTGTAATCTAAATAAGGCCTTATAATAGCCTCCTTCCTTAGGCACTCCTAACTACAAAAGCCATTCCATCAAATTGTGCACCAACAATTTGAACAAGCCCTTCAGGTTTCAACTCAATTTCTTGGGTGTCATCAAAAACCAGTTGCTTACTATTGACTCACCCTTGACCCAGTTGTAAAGGCTTTTCCCCCTTGACTTAAGGTAATCAGTGTCATGGCAAAACTTATTGATGCTTCTGCTGAAATAGTTCTAGGCTCTTTATTTAACCTCATGGTCCCTCATGCAACACAGACATTACTATTGACTGAGAACATGCAGCACTTTTCAGCCAACTGGTTAATCTCTTAAGAGATTCTGTTACTCTCTCCTCTCACATTATTTTTCATCCCTGAAACAACCTGAAACATGTCACTCTCCTGTTCCTAAAAGAATGGCAACAACATGATTATCTTACTTCAGTTAGGAATCCTTCTGTACCTTGCAGATGTACAATGTATTAGAGATCCCATTGAGAAGTCTGACCAAATATTATTTGTGGAGGGACAATTCCTCAACTGAAATGAGGTTAAGCAGGACATGCTATTAGGGATTTAAGAAGATTGTTCTTTAGAATATAGTCATTTACCTGAAGTAAAATCAGCCCAGACGGCAAAACATATTGTTGTTCAGAAGCCTATTATATTCCTTCATATTGAACAAAAGGAGGGATTGACAATTTTGGACTTTTTCTGAGATCTGTATACCTGGAAAACAGAGGTTAGTTAATATATTCCCCCCCACTTTTGTGTTCTAGGAAAGGATTTACTGAAAAGAGGCACCAATTTTCTCCATACAATTTATATGAGTCCCAGTCTATTCTTTCTCATGACTTCAATAAGAGTTGTGTGTCTAGGTGTCTATGGACAATTAGTTTTTGACAAAGATGCCAAGACCATTCAATGGGAAAAGAATAGTGTTTTTAATAAATTAATCTGGGATAATTTAATATAGTCACATGGATGGCATATGGATTCTTAACTCACACTATGTAAAAATTAACTCAAAATGGATAAAAAAATGTGAGTGTAAGAACTAAAACTATGGAGTTCTTAGAAGAAAACAGTGGTAAATCTTCATGAACTCAGTTGTGGCAGTGGATTTTTAGATATGACCTCAAAACATAGGCAACAAGAGGAAAAACAGATAAATTGAGCTTCATCAAAATAAAGAAATAAAAAGCATTCAAATTGGCAGAGAAGAAGTCAAACTCTCAATCTTCATACATGACACGATACTTTATGTGGAAAACTCAAAAGACTTCACCCTAAAATTGCTAGAACTCAAACAGCCATTCAGCAATATAGGAGGATAAAAAAATCGGTGCACAGAAATAAGTTGCATTTCTATACACTAACAATGTGACTGAAGAAAGAGAAATTAAAGAATCAGTCCCATTTACAATTGCACCAAAAACCATAAGATACCTAAGAATAAACCTAACCAAAGAGGTAAAGGATCTGTACTTTAAAAGCTACAGAACACTTACAAAAGAAGCTGAGAAAGACACAAAGAAATGGAAAAATAGTCCATGCTCATGGATTGGAAGAATAAATATTGTTAAAATATCTATGCTATCCAGAGCAATCTATACATTCAAAGCAATCCTTATAAAAATAATATCAACATTATACAGCTGGGACAAACAATCCTAAAATTTGTATGGAACCAGATAGCCAGGGGAATGTTAAAAAAGAAAACAAAAGCTGGGGGTATCACAATGTCTGACTATATTACAAAGCTGTGATCATCAAGATAGCATAGTATTGGCACAAAAACAGACATGTAGATCAATGGAACAGAATACAGACCCCAGATACGGACCCTCAGCTCTAGGGTGAACTAAACTTCAACAAAGCAACAATTTTTCAATGGAAAAAAAGACAGTGTTTCTGGAAAACAGTATGAAGTTTCCCCCAAAAGTTGAAAATAGATCTATCCTATGACCCAACAATTGCACTACTGGGTATTTACCCTAAAGATACTCTTGTAGTGATCTGAAGGAAGGGAACATGCACCCAAATGTATATAGCAGCCATGTCCACAATACCCAAACTATGGAAAGAACCTAGATGTCCATCAACAGATGAATGGATAAAGAAGATGTGATATATATACAAATGGAATACTATGAAGCCATCAAAAACTGAAACCTTGCCATTTGCAGCAACGTGGATGGAACTAGAGGGTAATATGCTAAGCAAAATAAGTCAATCAGACAAAAAATTATCATATGGTCTCTCTGATATGAGGAATTTGAGAGGCAGGATGGGGGGTTTGGGGGGGTAGGGAGGGAAAAAATGAAACAAGATGGGACCAGGGAGGGAGACAAATCACAAGAGACTCTTAATCTCAGGAAACAAACTGAGGGTTGCTGGGGGTGAGGGGGAAGGTAGGGTAGCTGGGTTACGGACATTGGGGTGGGTATATGCTTTGGTAAGTGCTGTGAATTGTGTAAGACTGATGATTCACAAACCTGCACCCCTGAAGCAAATAATACATTGTATATTAATAAAAAAACAACAAAAAAGAAAGAATAGGATGTATGAGAGCATATTAAAAAAAAAAAAAAGAAAAGACAGTGTCTTCAATAAATGGTCCTGAGAAAACTGGATAGCCACATGCAGAAGAATGAAGCTGGGCCATTCTCTTATACCATAAACAAATATAAACTCAAAATGGATGAAAGACCTATATGTGAAAGAGGAATCCATCAAAATCCTGGTGGAGAACATAGGCAGCAACCCCTTTGACTTTGGTAACAGCAACTTCTTGCAAGACATATCTCTAAAGACAAAGGAAACATAAACATAAGCAAAAATGAACTATTGTGACCTCCTCAAGAAAAAAGTCTTCTGCACATCAAAAGAAACAGTAAAAAAAAAATTAAATAAATAAAAGCCCTAAAAGGCAACCTATAGAATGGGAGAAGATATTAGTAAATGACATATCAGAAAAGGGCTGGTATCCAAGATCTATAAACAACTTAACAAACTCAGCACCCAAAACCCAAATAATCCAGTCAAGAAATGGACAGAAGACATGAACAGACATTTCTCCAAAGAAGGCATACGCATGGCCAACAGATACGTGAAAAATGCTCCACATCACTTACAAATCAAAACCACAATAAGATACCATCTTGCACCAGTGAGAATGGCTAAGGTTAACAAGACAGAGAATAACAAATGTTGGCAAGGAGTAGAGAAAGAGGGATCCTCTTACACTGTTGCTGGGAGGAAACTGGTACAGCCATTCTGGAAACAGTATGGATGTTCCTCAGGAAGTTAAAAATAGAGATACCCTATAATCCAGTAATTGCACTACTGGGTATTTACCCCAAAGATACAGATGTAGTGAAATGAAGGGGCACCTACACCCCAATGTTCATAGTAGCAATGTCCACAATAGCCAAACTGTGGAAGGAGCCAATAAGTCCTTCAACAGATGAATAGATAGAGAAGATGTGGTTTATATATACAATGAAATATCACTCAGCCATCAGAAAGGATGAATACTTACCATTTACATTGACATGGATGGAACTGGAGGGTATTATGCTGACTGAAATAAGTCAATTAGAGAAGACTATTATCATATGGTTTAACTTATAGGTGGAGTATAAGAAAGAGTGTAGAGGATCATAGGGGAAGGGAGAGAAAACTGAATGGGAAGAAATCAGAGAAGAAGACAAACCATGAGAGACTTTGAATCTGGGAAACAAACTGATGGTTGGAGAAGGGGAGGTAGGTGGGAGGAAGGGGTAACTTAGCAATGGCCATTAAGGAGGGCATGTGATGTGATGAGCACTGGGTATTATATGTAACTGATGAATAACTGAACTCTACATCAGAAACTAATGATGTCTATATATTGGCTAACTGAATTTAAATTAAAAAATGTGCTTCAAAGGATATTATCCAGAAGGTGAAAAGACAGTCCAAAGACTATGGATATATTTGAAAATTGTATATCTGATAAGGAACTTGTATCTAGAATATATAAAGAATTCTTACAACTCAATAATAAAAACGACAACCTAACTCAAAAGGGCAAAGGATCTGAATAGACATTTTTCCAAGGAAGACATACAAATGACTGATAAGCATATAAAGATATGCTGTTGATCATTAGTCGTCAAGCATATGCAAGTAAAAACCACAATGAGATACTACTTCATACCCAGTAAGTTAGAATCAAAATGTTAAGATAATAATGAGTCTTGGCAAAGACATGGAGAAATCAGAATCCTTGGGGACGGCTAGTGAAAAAGCAAACACACTACTACTTTGGAAAACAATCTGAAATTTCCTTCAAATGATTAAATGTAGATTTACCATATGACCCAGATATTCCACTCTTAGAAATATAGCCAACAGAAATGAAAATGTGTGTTTACACAAAAACTTGTACACAAATGCTTTACAGAAACAGTGTTCATAAGAGTCAAAAGGTTGAATTAACCCAGAACTCATCAGTTGTATATTTGGATAAATAAAATAGGATATATCCATATCTTATGGATATAATGGAATATTATTTGTCTATAGAAAGGAATGAAGTACTGACATAAGCTACAAGATGGACAAAGCTTAACCACATTAATGCTAAGTAAAAAATGCCAGTGATGAAAGACCACATATTGTATTATCCATTTATATGAAGTGTCCAGAATATAAAATCTTAAAGGACAGAAAATAGGCTAGTGGTTGCTTAGGGCTGGAAAGGATGGGAGGTGATAGCTAAACCATATGTTTTCTCAACTGAGATGATAAAAATATTCTAATATTGATTGTACTGATGGTTTCAAATTTGTAAATAAAAATAATTGTACATTTTAAGTGAATCAATTTTATAGCATGTGAATTATGTCTCAAGAGAGCTGTTAAAAAAAAAAAAAAAAAGACAAATGGCCCATGATTGCAGATGGTTAGCTCTTTGTAGCTTGTTTCCTGAATATAGGAATCTGGGAGCCCATTTCGGACTACCTTTGTCCCTTTTAATTCAAACTGCCAGCATTTTCATTAATACGAGTCTCTTAAAAATTTTATAGATTTACACTGTTGGTGAGAATGCAAACTAGTACAGTCACTCTGGAAAACAGCATGGAGGTGCTTCAAAGAGTTAAAAATAGAGCTACCCTATGATCCAGCAATTGCACTATTAAGTATTTACCCAAAGATACAAACACAGTGATCTGAAGGGGCACCTGCACCCTAATATTTATAGCTGCTATGTTCACAATAGCGAAATGACAGAAAGAGCTCAGACATCCATTGACAGATGAATGGATAAAGAAAATTAAAAACCGAAATCTTACAAGTTGCAATGATGAGGATAGAAAGAGAGGGTATTACACTAAGTGAAATAAGTCAATCAGAGAAAGACAATTGTTATATGATTTCACTAATATGTGGAGTTTAAGACAAAAGCAGAGGATGATTGGGGAAAGGAGGGAAAAATAAAATAAGATGAAATCAGAGAGGGAGGCAAACCATAAGAAACTCTAAACTCTAAGAAACAGAATTGCTGGAGGGACGTGGGTGGGGGGATGGGGTGGGGTAGCCAGGTGATGGGCATTAAAAAGGGCATGTGATGTAATGAGCACTGGGTGTTCTATGCAACTGATGGAAAACTGAACTCTACCTCTGAAACTAATGATACACTATATGCTAACTGATTACATTTAAATAAAGTAAAATTTAAAAAATTTTGTGCTTTTTTATGAAGTTGAAAAGAGGTTCATTCCATGACACAAAAGCTGCATCCATAATTATTTTTGGGTCAGATTTTTTCATTCTGACTGCCTAAAAGGATGCAGAGGGTCAACCCTTTTACCTTCCTGTAAGCATCTACTACACACCACCTTCAGTACTTCAGAGAGATCTTAACAAATGTTTTACAGTTACCCTTTGCAATACAACAAACCAAACCAACATCTAGTGAATTAAAACAGTCATGATTTTTAATACATCCGGTCATTTTGTGAGCCAGTTTGGAGATTTCCATGTTGATTCTGCCTGGTTTGTGTTTGTGTTGTTTCAGCTAGAGATTTAGCAGGACTGGAAGGTGCAAAATGACCTCACTTACATGTTTGGCCTTTGGTTCTGGATTTTGGTTGAGATTCTTCAATCTTCCTTTACATGGCCTCTCATCTGCCAGTAGGCTAGTTCAGCTGCCTTCCGTGGCATTCTCAGGGAAGTCTGCTGAGAGAAAAGTAGAAGACATGAGGCCTATTAAAGCTTAACCCCCAAAGTTACTTATGTCATTTCCACCATATTCCATTGGGCAAAGCAAGTTACAGCCAAGCCTAGATTCAAGAGGATGGAGAAACAGACTCCACGGCCAGACGAGGGGGAAGGCAAAGTCATACTGTGGTATAGTGTCGTACTGAGAAAGAGGAGGGGTTAGGGACGTGAAACAACCTGCCAGAGTCCTTGCAAGGATTTTGGACTTTATCCTTTGGTGGCTGGGGCATCTCTGAACTGTATTAATAGGAGGGAATTACATGATCAGTTTGTGTTTTAAAATGATGACTCTGAAGGGAGTGTGAAGATGGACAGAAGAGAGAAAAGACAGAAGCTAGGCAAAACGTATTTAGAAAAGCAATGAAATCATCCTTTTAAAGATGATAAGGGCTTGAACACAGAGATTGGAGGAGATAGCTTATGGACTTTAAAACCTGATTCAGTGTTAAGCAAGTGTCAAGATTTTATATAGCGTAGCAACTCACTATACCATGAATATATATATATATATGATAAATCATATATAACATTTCTAATAATACATATATGTGATGTAAACTATGTCAAGTGAAAGCAAGGGAATAATGAGCGTAGAGTTTGAGATGATTACTATCTTAGATGAGGGATGTAAGCTACTACAAAAGCTTTGGATTTGTGATGGATAGTAGGCTCCTACATGCCTGCTTTATTGCTAACGGAGGGAGAAAGGGAAATAGATACCTGTAGACCCACGATGGAACCACAGCTGAAACAAGGATTGTTCTTTATAGATCTGATCCATGAATGAAAGCGAGAATGCTGATCTGCCTTGTGAATCTCAGTAAGATGGATTAGCAGGTGTGATGCAGCATTTCCCAAACTCCCTTGCTCCGGAATCATTTGTCCACAGACGAAATACGGAAGGTGCCATGGCACTTATCATTTCGCAGATGAGGAAATCGAATTTGTGAGATATAAAACAAACTTGCTCTTTTTTGTCATTCTGAATTTAATTCCTCTGTTTTCTTTCTCTTTCTTTTTCTCTTTTACTTTCTTTTTCTTTTAGTGACCTGTTACATTTTTATTAGCTAACACCCAGTCAGTAACATTTCATGAGGACTAAATACTTCAAAAAGCCCTGTGAATACCATAAAAGAATAAAAACCATATTCTAGTCTCCAGAGATGTGCTGTCTATTATAATGGCTATAAGCCATCTTTGGGTTTAAGCACTTGAAATGTCGATAGCGTAACCAAGGAACTAAATTTCTAATTGCATTTAATTTTAATTAATTTTGTTTAAAAGTTAAAATATTTTCCCATTAAACATAACTCTTAGTTCAGTAGGATTATATTTACTTAAAGTCTTGAAAATTTAGCATCTAAATTGAGATGTGCTGTAAGCATAAGATACACACTGAATTTGAAATATGGTTAGACAAACAGATTCTATTTTATTTTTTTATTATCCTATGTTAGTCACCATACTGTACATCATTAGTTTTTGATGTAGTGTTCCATAATTCACTGGGAAAAACAGGTTTTAGAAACAAAAAAGATCCATTCTGTTTTGGACACATGGAAAAGGGGCCTTATTATAAAGAAAGATTGTAAAATATTTCATTAATAATCTTTTATGTTTATTGCCTGAGAAAATAATAATTTTTATATAAATCAGGGTGAATAAAATATATTTTATATTTTAATATATTTTATTATTATATATTATTATTAATATTTTAATATATTTAATAAAATATTAAAATTCCATGTTATTCATATCTGCTTCTATTTGACAGCACTGACCTAGTAATTTTTTATTTCTTAGGCACAAACTTTGAAACACTGTACTTGCCATGTGCCCTCATGAACATCAAAAGAGAAAAATATCCTTCTTTGGCTTTCTGAGTTTTATATCGTTAGCTGTCAGTGGCTCTCTGTAATGCGGGTGGTCAGAGCTTGGGGTCTGCGAGGGCATCTAGTGTAGTAGTGTAGTGATCACTGTTTCTTTGTGGCAGTATCCTCTAAACAGACAGTACTCATGACTGATGAGAGGCCTCTGTTTGACTTCTCTACTTAATCAATCTTGGCAACAGTTTATTGCTTGCTTGACTAAAACATGGCAGAGATTATTGCTTTAAAGATCCTTTGTCAGCTCTTTGCAGGGCAGAGAATTCTCAGGGCCACACAAATTACCTTTGTATATGCCAATGATGAAAAAGGCAGGCGTGATGGGGTAGGAAGAATGAAACTGAGAAATGTTAGAGCTCAAAAGTGCCCCAAGCCCTCTTGCAGTAGAGTCAGGGTGTCACTCAGAGGACTGAATCAGTATTTAGAGTCTGGATTTGACCCTTTCAGAGAGGAGATGCATAGATAGGAATAGCAGAAGAGGCAGTCCGGAAAGGTGTGTGTGTACAACTACACAGACATACATAATTTAAAAATTTTTACCCTTCCAAATAAAGATCCACACAATAAATATCTGACTTCTTTATTTAACAAACATTTACCCAAGCGTGACACAAGCCGATGGTTTGGTTGTAGATGGAAGAAAAATAAAGGAATCAAGAGTAGATGTTGGGTTTCTACCCTGAACAACTGGGCTGTGCCATATTCTGAGATGCAGAAAGTTCAGATCCAAGGTCGAGGACATAGGAATGAAGGGAGCCTCTATGTGCATGTAGATTATACAAAAATCTCTTGGGTGGTATTCTGGCTTTACTTCCGTTTGGTTTTAAGTCTTCTCCAGATGACTCTCTAATGCAGCCAGGGCTGAGAACACTGGGACCTCATGGGATCCAGAAACAGACTTCAGAAGCAGAAAAGAGCCATTTCATTTCAAACACGAAAAAAAAAAAAAAAGAAATGACACTGTCCTGAACTGAGTCAGATTCAAGGATCAGAATCCTTGCTTCAGCTCTTGAATCTTACAGAAGTGCTGCCCAGTTAGCCTCAGTTTGCTCACCTGTAAAATGGAAAGGTTGGAAGGAGGAGCAATCTCTTAGGCATCTGTTCCCTAGATGATGGTCTTTGGCAATATACTGTGAGCGGCACAGCAGTTAAAAAAACATGGATTTGAACACTGCTATAAGAAATCCCCAATTCTGTGATGATCCTGGACATGTTCTCCACCTCTCTTATGATGGATTTCTTTGGCTGAAAAAAATGGATCTCAATCCCTAAAGCCCCAAGTTGTTATAAAGGCTAAACAAATTGATACCTGTTAAGTACTTAGTACAATGACTCTCACCTGAGGGTTCGTTGGTAAAAGTAACTTATTATTATTATGCCCTTTTATGCTCTTCTTACTTATATAGCCTCATTTTGTTGATTTTACACATTTGGCTCATTTCTCTATAGATTCATAAGGACATATTCTCCCCCCCAACCCCAGCCAATGCTTAAACTAAAACATGAGATTACAAAAACCTCCACAATGAGCAGAATTAATTATCATCCATTCTCCACCCTCAGAATCTGTAAGACTGTACTTGAATAGTGGAATTATCCCTGGGAGCTTTCCGAAGCATTTTCAGTACAAAATCTTTACTTACAAAAGGGGAAAATAAGTCTCCTGTAAGAATACATTATTTCATTTGGAAAGTACAACAGTAGTAATTGCTTTATTCACTTGTAACAATTTCACCATCCCGAACTTACCCACAAACACATCTTTCCATCTGAAAGTCTCACTGCCAGAGAGCTCGTTTACATATTTTGAAAGGAGGGGAAGAGAAAGGAGTGGATATTTATTGCGTTAAGCCCTGTGCTATGCTTTTTAATGAAATTTTTAACAGCCAGGTAACATTTTGAATGCATAGACTCTTTCAACCCTTTAAAAAAAATCTATTTTAGGTATATGTAATGATTTATGTTTTAAAGCCGGTGTTGGGCGCCCAGATTTTTATTCTGTTATTCTACACGTTTCCCTACATCTACAATATTTCGTTCGGCTTTTGTTTTGGCAAGGTGATCTGCTGCATGAACTATGTTGTTTCTTGGTGCTGCTATACTCAGCACCTCTAGTGCCTTATTTATTTATTTTTTTTTTCCACGTATATTGATGTTGGGGGATAAATGCTAAATGGAAGTTTAGTGTCTGCCCAGGAGGCATTCCTGGCCTGCTGGGAAGTTTCTGAAGCAACTTCTGTAATCACTCCTTCAGTTAAAAACACACTGAGAAGTTGTATGGCCCAGAGTGCAATTCTCCATGCTGGAGCTTGGTTGGACTAAATAGTTTTGGATTCAGGAGGACCGTTTCCCATCAGGAAGATGGGAATTAACTAGCCACAGTCAGCATGTCCCACAGAAGACAAATGCCTCTCCAGTAACAGCACTTTCAGCGGGTAAATAGACCTGACATTTACGCATCTATTGCTCCTTTCGCACTAATAAGTCTGACTGGAGGCCCAGAAATCATTAGAGGAGTGAGAGCTTTTAATGAGCTCTAGGAGAAGAATATGGTTGAAAAAACACATTACCTGCAGTTAGCAGCACCAAGGATGCTAATGTTAAAATTTATGAGAAAAGTGCTTGAGGAAGGTCTGAGCCATTATAAAAGCTAGGCATAATTTCTGTTTTAGAAAAAAAAAAAATCAGATCATTCTTTTCAAAAAGGTCTACTCTAGAGTTTACTAAAACCTCATCTTAGGTTTTATTTTAGAATTTTTTCCCCATCCTTTCCTCCCCACGATGGTCAGAGCTTAGGCTGAGGAACAAGCAATGCGATCCTGTTGTGAGCTGATTTTAAAAATTTATTTATTTAATTTTTTCTGCCAAAAAAAAAAAAAGTGTACAATGGTCTCCTCAACTGTCTTACCCACTAACGAGGGGCTGCTAATGCTCATCTGTTCTGTTCTTTAACCAATTCATTTATTTAATGAATCACTTAATAGATATTTTAAATTCCATACCGACAGAGTACCTGGTAATCTGATATGTGAAGAGACTCATAAAACATCTTATTTTCCCAAGGAGTTTAAACCCACACAGCATTTACTTTCTTACATAGTGAACTGATGGTTAAAAGCACAAACAGACCTGGGTTTGAGTCTGGTTTCCCAGTTAATGAAGGTTAACCAGGCAATATATTGTCCATAGCAGAGCCCTTCTGAGGGACAAAAGAGGTGCCAGCAGTAATTGTTTCTGTTATCTACTGCTGTGAAACATAATACCCTAAAACTTAGTGGCTTACAACAGGAATTATTATTATCTCTCACAATTCTCCTGTTGACTAAACCTGGCAGGGTGGTTCATACTTGTAGTCTTTCTTATGGTTTTTGGCTGGGGTGGTGTCCTCTGAAGGCTCAGCTGGGCTGGATGTCTAAGACGACCCCCTCATCTGACTGGTAGGTGGTGCTGGCTATTAACTAAGACCTCCACTGTGTTGTCAACACGAGCACCTCAGGCTTTTTCACGTGGCATGGGTTTCTCATAGTATAGGGGCTGGGTTCTAAGAAGGAACATCCGCACAAGCAACTGTGAGATACCAGGTGGCAATTGCAAGTCTCTGCAAAGGTGATGCCTAGAATGGCAGGTCACATTGTTTTGTGACCAAAGGAGTCCTAGCAGAGCCTGGAGTTAAGGGGCTGGATGAATAGACTCTACTTCTTGGTGGGGAAATGACACTTATATTCAGGACGAAACAAATGATAGTGGGCGGCCCTCTCAGAGAGAAGCTATCTCAATAATTACACCAGGAGAAGAGAGAGAGCCCAGAGGTTTTTTTTTTTTTTTCTTAAGATTATATTTATGGACCCCCTGGGTGGCTCAGTGGGTTAAGCTTCTGCCTTTGCCTCAGATCATGGTCTCAGGGTCCTGGGATTGAGCACTGCATCAGGCTTTCTGCTGGGCAGGGAGCCTGCTTCCCCCTTTCTCTGTGCCTGCCTCTCTGTCTCTTTGTGATCTCTCTCTGTCAAATAAATAAATAAAATCTTAAAAAAAAATAAAATAAAGATTTTATTTATTTATTTGACAGAGAGAAAGAGAGATCACAAGTAGGCAGAGAAGCAGGCAGAGGCGGGGAAGGGGAAGCAGGCTCCCTGACCAGCAGAGAGCCAGATGCGGGTGCAGGGCTCCATCCCAGGACCCTGGGATCATGACCTGAGCCCCTGAGCTGAAGGCAGAGGCTTAACCCATTGGGCCCCCTGGTGCCCCCCAGGGTTGTTCTAAGGATTGTCATCCAACCCCAGTTTCTATCTGTAACATAGGGTAATACTAATATAACTCCAATTGGCTTATAATGAGGATTAAACAAAATAGTTCAGTTCATTGGCACACAGTGAATAAGTGAGGGGTCCAGCTGTTAGATAGCCCCGGGCTGATCACACTATTCTCCATTTCCATGGCCATAAACCCGGATTAGGCCCTTTGTCACCTTTCATGTGGTAGCATCGTTTTTTGGACCAGGCTTACTGTTTCCATGTTCAGTTCTCGTCCACCTGCCTGTCCTTCAGATACTTAGTAGTTCATTTTCACGAAGCATCCTTCGCTCACCCTCCTCTGCTCTGATACCTTCAGCAGGCCCTCACATTGTCAGCCAAGTCCAAACTAGCTTGTGCCCAGACATTGGCCCTGTAGAGCAATAGTTGCTGGGAATGGACGATTCCTTTCTCCCTGCCTGGAAGGCCCTTTCCTAAGTCCTGTATGTCAGACCTCCCATTCCCCAAGGTTTATCTGACAGTGTTCTCTCCTTCATCTGTATCCGCATGTCATCTGTGCCTGCCATAAAGCTCTGGGGCCTTTCTCACTCACTTTATGATTATAAGAATATGTGGGTGTTTCAAGGGCTGGAGGGAGGGAAGGAGGAAACAGAGATCGAAGTAGAATGTTTTTGAAATAGCTGTTTTTTTTTTTTTTTGTTTCCAGCTCTGTCATCATTTGGTTCTCTTTAAGTAAGCTAGGCTGTTCATCGAGGGCCTTCACTAAAGGATTTGGCAGCCGAAAGATGGTTTTGAGATTCAAAATCCTAAAATGTGATCAATAGAAATAACTCAAGGCATACACTGGAAAATATGAAGAGAGGAACAAGGCTTCCATCTATGACATGAGAAAATAATTTCCCCCAGGCTTTGTCGAGACGAAAGGGACACAGACAATGAGCAAAGGCAGAGGGAACTGTGTGGCCCCAGATGAGAGTACCAAAACTGAAAGAAAAGGCTGTATAGGAGGGGTAGAATCAGCATCTCAGGAAGGCTCAGTTTTGCCCAAGGGAGCACCATCCTTGTCCCATCTGAGAGACTACACATATGATGCTGGTCTAGTGTCCAAAGCACAGCCAGAACTGCCTACGGACAGATACCATGTCTGCCTTACCCTTTGGTTGGTCCTTGACTGACTTACCCAATGGAACAACCACTTAACTGTCCTTGAGTTCTCCTAAATGCACGAGAGAGGATGAGCCTGGTCATTGATGAATGGAGGGTATATGGGAAAGCATATGTCTGGAACTCTGCTTTGGTGTGTATGAGCTGATTTAACCTGAGAACTGGGCTGAGGCAGGGATCAATCTTAGCATTACACCATTACTGTCATGAATAATAATGCATAAAGAATTATGGAATGAAAGCCTATTGCTGAAGGCACCATGGCATTATTTAGATTCTACACAAAAGATTTGTCTCTCTTCTCCCATCCATTTATTTATACAGTCCTTTATTTATGTTCATATATATTTATTTTATGCTTTGGTTTATAAGTCAATATTACTTTATGCATTCTTTTTACTCTAACTGTTTTAGCTTTGGCTATGAAGAGTTCCTTCAGTTCACTCCTGTGTCCCTTTGATATACGCCCATTGTTTTTTTGAGCAATTCCTTACTTTTTGGCACAAGATTCTTCATGCTTATCATACATTCTTCTTGTTCCAATCATAGAATAAGCCATTTCTCTCAGGAGACCTGGTCTCTTTTATTGGAGAATAGCATTAGAAACCAAGATCTGGGAATGAAATGGCTTTGTCTTTTCATTTAGGAAGGGAAATTCTCTCCAGTAGGCTCTTATTTCCATCTCAACACTGGGCTAAGAAAATAAAGTATTAGTGCCCTCGCCTTCCATGATAGAGGAGGGTATAGTCAGGAATGGATGTTAAGTAAATTAACCTACAAGATTTGCCACTATGTGAGAGCCAACTGCTGCACATCCAGATTTACAAACCAGATTGTAATAAACACCCACTGGTTTACTTGGAAATGTGGCATACTCCACTGTTGCAAAACTTTATGTTCCTGTTTCAGCCTTAAGTGCAGACTAATACTCAACATAATATAAATGTATTGGGTTTCAGCCACTTATAATAATAATGATGATGACAGTAACCAATGTTGGTGAAGTGCTTGGATAAGCTCTGGACTATAGTAAGTATTTTGCATGCATTATTGGATTTGGTCCTCAAAAAAATCCCTAGGCACAATTATCATCCTCAGAGGAGGCAGCTGAGGCTTAGGAACATTAGTGACTTGTCAGAGCTAACAGCTAACATGGTGGATTCAAAATTCGAAGCTGAGCAGCCTTGAACAGGACTTTAGCCTCATTTACCTGTGACTGCCTTGGCCATTTATAAGGGAAGACATTGCATTTGGGGATATGGCACCTGCAGAATCTCTTGAAAGATGCATTGCCAGGTATTCACATAGAGCACATAAAAGCTGTTACATGCTCTGCAGAGCATGTGATATCCATATGCTTAGATCTATCATGCCACAAGTGATTTCATCCAATCAGAACTCAGCCAGACTCTGCTCCTGCGGGAGTCACACACCTAGAATAGTTGGTTTATGAAAGATATGAGAGCTCAGACTCCAGTTCAAGATGACATGGCGATTTATAAGCAACGTAAACTGGTTGAAAAAACAAGGCACCATTCATTTAGTGACTTCTAAGATGAGGTATTTATGCCTACCACAAAATTGTCTGCAAGTGACAAGAAATATGACAAAAGCAAGATATTTGAGTTAGGCTGTGCAGAAAACAAAACAAGTAGAGGAAGAGGAAAACAAGTTATTTGATGTGTGGCTTTCAGTTAGGACTTCTCCCACCTTGGTAGAGCCACCCCTGAATTTCTATCCTCAGTTTCAGCCTTAATTGAAACCAAAATCCGTGGGGCACCCACATCATGCATGTCTTGGCGGTCTGTCATTAATTAAGCGGTAATGCACTGGTATAAATGAATACACTCCTGATTTAACAGAGTTAGAATCCTGGCCTGACCATGTGTGTCACTTTGGGCAAGATTTGTAACCTCTCCAAACCTCAGTTTCCCTATCTATAAAATGGAGACATTTCACTGTTTTATGAGAGATAATAATTTTTAAATGTTTTTCAAACATTAGTTCTTACATATTAGTTTTAATATAAATTTTATTAATAGAGTAGATGGATTATTTCTGTATAGTTAATTTGTAATAAAAATTTATTATAAATTAACGTTCTGGGTAACATGGTACTTTTTAAGTGAATCTTCTCCTGTCAGAATATGCCAAGCAGGACTTATTTAGCCTTTAGTTGAAGATGCCATCCTCATCATGGTTATCATGAATCTTCAGTTTTAGATAGGCTGCTCAGTCACTCCCGACTCTCCTTGGCAGGACCCCTGGTTACCATTGTAATTTTGTCTATTTCTTCTGTTTACTCACACCCAGTGCTACAAGGCATCTAAGCTGTTTGTGTGTGTCTCCTCTCTGTACCCAAGCCTGTTTCATCTCCACAAGACTTTATGCAAACTCTCCTCTGTGCTTCAAATATTCCACCTTCTGTCCTTTCTTCTTCTTCTTCTTCTTTTTAAAAGATTTTATTTATTTATTTGACAGACAGAGATCACAAGCAGGCAGAGAGGCAGGCAGAGAGAGAGGGGGAAGCAAGCTCCCCGCTGAGCTTAGAGCCTGATGTGCGGCTTAATCCCAGGACCCTGAGATCATGACCTGAGCTGAAGGCAGAGGTTTTAAACCACTGGCCCTCCTATAACCCAGGCACCCCTGTCCTTTATTCTTCTGATCAAGCTTTGTATTTATTGTTCAAGGCTCATCTCAGATATCACCTTTTCTAATCTTTGCACTGACATTCAGAGTTAGATATCACTCTCCTGTGCTCTTGTGGAAGTCTGAACATACCCATATGGTGGCATTTATCACAAGTATCATAGTTCTTTGCTTATTTTTTTTATGCATATCCTCACTGGATTCTGACCTCCATAAACTATTTTTTGCCTTAAACTTTGGATATTCCAGACCCATAAAAAACAATTTAATAGTCTCTTTATATATACTTAAATGAATAAATGGACATAAAAACACACTGGGATTTTCCAACACTGGGTGCAATCAATTGATAGCAGTAACATAATTTCTGTGCATCATTTGGACTGATTTTGCTACTTCTTAGACACTTATTGAATGCCCCACTACGTGCAAGACACTGGTTCAATCTGGAGGACAAAGGGGAAAACAAAACAAAACAAAACAAAACAAAACAAAACAAAACAATGTTGTAATCTTTTCCATGATAGGAAGCCTCTACCTCTTTCCTCTTGATTCGTAGTTCCTCTCCAAGAAAGAAAAAATTGTTCCTTCAGGCAAAGTCTATAATTTGTCTGCCTTTTTTCCATCCCAAGACTTAAACTAAGGAGGGAACCAGAAGGTCCCTCCTAAGACTCAAAGTTGATATATATACTTTAGCCTAATTTTTACCAGAGCTTTGCTCTAGGAATTACACGGTGCTATGCCACTAAATAAAGTACAGCTTTGTTTTCTATGTGACCATGGCTCCTTATATATAGCTCTCCAAGAAATTGGTTTTGGTCAGAGTGGAGATTTTGGGGGTTGGTGAGGGGTGGGGAATGGGGAGATAAATAAGGCAGCAGGATTTAGGCTTTTCTGGGTTTCCAGCCATACCATCAAAACACTACTGAAATTCATTTCCCCATAATAGAAAAGACACATGAACCAATATAATCTTATCCTTGCCCTCTAAAAATTACAATTTAATGACCTTATGAAATTTATGTGAATGAGGAGAGCTGGTATATTAGTTTCCTAGGTTTGCTGTAGTAAGTTCCATAGCCCAGATAGCTTTAACAACAGAAATGTATGCCCTTGCAGTTAAGGAGGAAAGAATTCTGGGATCAAGACACTGAAAGGCTTGGTTCCTTCTAGGGGTAGTGATGGACAGTCTATTCCACGCCTTTCTCCTAATTTCTGGTTGCCTGCCATTCGTGGCATTCCTCCGTTGTAGATCCAACATCCTGGTCTTCATTTGGGTGTTGCATGACATTTCTCCCTATGTGTCTGTGTCTTTCTGTATTCTCTCCTCTTATAAGAACACCAGTCATTAGATTGAGGGTTCACTCTAAACTCAGGCTGATTTAATTTGGGGATTAATTGCATCTTGGAAAGATCCTATTCCTTTGTTTGTTTGCTTGCTTTAGTTTCAAATTCTTACTTACACTCCAGTTAATTAACAATATGCAGTATTCATCCCAACAAGTGCCCTCTTAATACTCATCACCCAGTTAACCCATCCCCCCACCCATCTCTCTTCCAGGAATCCCCAATTTGTTCTCTATAGTTAAGAGTCTGTTTTATGGTTTGCCCTTTTCTCTTTTCCCCACTATGTTCATCTGTTTCATTTCTTACATTCCACATATGAGTGAAATCATGATGTTTATCTTTCTCTGACTAACTTATTTCACTTAGTATAATAACTCTAGACCCATCCATATCATTGCAAATGGCAAGATTTAGTTCTTTTTTTATGGCTGAGTAATATTGAATTCTATACATAAACCACATTTTCTTTAACCATTCCTCAGTCAATGGATATTTGGGTATTGTTGATAATGCTGCTATAAACATTGGGGTGCACGTATCCTTCTGAACCAGTATTTTTGTATTTGAGTAAATACCTACTAGTGAAATTACTAGATTATAGGGTAGTTCTATCTTTAACTTTTTGAGGAAACTCCATACTGTTTTTCAGAGTAGCTGTGCCAGTTTGCATTCCCACCAACAGTGCATGAAGGTTCACCTTTCTTAGCATCCTCGCCAACATCTGTTGTTTCCTGTGTTGTTAATTTTAGCCATCCTGACATGTGCAAGGTGATATCTCATTGTACTTTTGATTTGTATTTCACTGATGATGTGTGATGTTGAGCATCTTTTCATGTGTCTGTTAACCATCTCTATAAAGACCCTATTTCAAATAAGGTCATGCTGTGAAGTTCTTGGTGAACACAAACTTCTGGGGGATACTCATCAACTCATCACAGCTGTCCTAAGATAAATGGTAAAAAATAGTGTTACAAGCATGCTGTATGTGAAAGAGACATTGATCTGGGAATCAGTAGATGTACCAAAACAAGCTGTGCAATTGAGTAATTCAATTAACCTCTCACTCTCTAGATTTTGGTAACCTTATCAGTAAACTAAGATATTTAAACCGGGATCTCAAGTTTGAGGGGATCTGCAGACTGATGCAGGTTATCTTTTACTATGATAATCCTTGCCTGTCTCCACATTTGACTGTCCCTAAGATCCCTTATTATATCTTATTTTCTGTAACCTGTTATTTAGATTCCTAATAGGACCCTCAAGTCTAATGCCTCCTCATTAAGTTTCTTATATTCTATCACTAGGGAAGCCATGCAACAGAGTCTAATCATAGGACACTTTTGAGTGTACTATGAAAACTTACATGGGATAATAGACAAAGACTGGAACCGTCCCAGGCAAACAACGTCAGTGTATCAATCTCTATCAAAATGGTTCTCAGACTCTTCACTCCAACTGACTTGTAAATTACTGTGCCTAATGATAACTTAGATCATGAATAGTAAGATCCATGCCCATGACCAAAATTACTAATTAACCATAGAGCTTTTGGGGGTGATGTGAAATCTATAATTAACTTCAGAATCCTTCTCAAGGGTGTTCCAGGTAAGCACTATCAAAGCATAGGACTTGACAAACAACATGGAAACTCTTTTCTACATTGGACTATGAGAATTACTAGTTTTTCTCTATGTAAATGTGTTACTTACTAAGCATTGAAACCTTGATTTTTAAGAGTGAAATTCTAATAATTAAGATCCCATGCGTTCAATGGCATAATATGTTGGGAGGGAGTAACCAACTAGATACTTTGCAAAATATGTTTTTAAAAAGATGAACTAAAGAAAAATATCTTCTATGTAGAGAAAGAACGATACAACTGCTCTACTTCTATGTTTTTTATTTGAATTTTTGATTTAAAGAAAGAATTAAAAAAACAATAATAATTTAGTTTCTTTCTACACCTGTTGGATTAGAACTGAATGTGATAGGGGCCCTCATGAGATAAAACTGATTTTGTGTTGACTGTTTGCTGGGAAGGGAGGAGATGATCATCAAGTCCTCAACCCATTTACTCCATTTACAGAAGTGGTGTTGGAGTGGCAACTGGAAAGACATGCTCCTGAGAAAGAAGCCTTGTAAGCCGGTCTAATTGCCTTTTAACCTACTAATACTAGACCTCCTGTCAATCAAACAGTGGCTTCTGCTAGCAGCAGAATCCTTATCTAAGAAATGCTTTTAGTAGAATATGTCTGCTTGTCTAGGTTTGTGTAAGAGCTTGGATAAACTAGGTGACTCTCTAAGTATAAAATGGAGAAGCTTTGAAAGTTAGTGAGGTGATTGCATGTTTTACTTAGAAACTATATCAGTTAACCTGGGCCATAGCTCATCTGATGTAGATAGGAAGGGCCTGGGGAGCAACACTGGGGTCCTGGGCTGCTTCTTGCTTCGCCTGTGTTTTATGATGACCTATATTTTTGAAGACATTAGTAAGGCCTAGTAGTGGATAAAATATTTTATTCTTGAGTCTCATTAGACAATCTGAACTTTTGGGTTGTCGCGGCTTTCTATTATGGGCAATACATATTCTCCTTTAAGTTTAAGTTTTTGACAGAATATTTCTAAATAGGGGAATTCTTGCAGAAATCAGAGACTGTAGCTGGCTTCATTGTTGTTTCTCTTCTGATGACAGATCAAGGATCAACCTGGAACAGACCAAGAGATACATGTGGTTTCAACTGCCCAATTTGTTGAGGGCAAAAGCAAATGGTGGAATAACTATTAAAGTTTGTTGGTGATTTTTGTGGATTCTTGAGCATATAGAGAACATTTATTCAATTTATTTAAGATGGAAATATAAAATACACCACAGTTTCCTGCTCTTGCACCAGGTACAAAATGAAAAAAAAAAGAGGCATAAATAAAACCATAAACATGATGTTCACAGAAGAGTCATAGCAGGCACCAGAAACTGTGAGAAAACCCTGAAAGACATAAAATAGCCAACATAGAATTGAAAACAGAAACTACCATGAAAACCACCATAGGAGGTCTGATAACAAAATCAAGGTTGGCAGCTAAAAGCTTGCACACCTGGGAGTGACCTAGACTCAGGTTAAGTAGCAACTCTGTGGCCCTCAACAAATAGATGCTTTGGTTTTGCCCATAGAAATAGCCTGGTACTTGACCAAACAGCCATGTCATTTCACCTGGATGTCTGCCTCCAGGTGCAAGCAGAGAGTTTGGGAGCTTGTGTCACAGAGAAAGCACCCCGAATGACTGGTTACTCCAGAAAAGAATAGAGGGCAGTCACTCTCGGACACCTTGTGTTCTCTGTGAAGACAGCCTCAGAACCACGTCCTGTGGTTACCTCCAAGTCCACACTGCAGAGAGATGCATCAGAAAGTTGGCTGGAAACCTCATATACAAAAATTAACATATAATCTGCAGTCATAAATGTCTGGGGAAAGACAACACTCAAGAGAAAGAGAGAAGGAGCCTCAGTTCAGGGGACCAGCCGGCTTTGGGTGTGAGTCAGATGTGCTCCCTCAGAACCAGAATTATGAGACAAGATCCCAACCTAGGAGAGACTTAGAAGAGAAAGGGACAATCTCCTTAATATAACCCAGGGCACATTCCTATCCCTTGATTTGTCATTCATGCCCTTGGTTGGCAGAAGCATGACATTCTTACTCTACACTACAGCTCAAGGAGAAAAGAAGACAAAGCAAATCAAACAAACTCCGTAACAATTAGGCCACTGCCCAGCCTGGCTAACAGGAGTGGGAACATTTTAACAATAGTTTTACGTCATTAAGACCTTGGTTCCTTGGTTCTGGTGGGAAAATTGGGGCAATTGTTATCAAGGTCATAGAGACCATGTTTTCTCAGTGGATAGCATGATCCCCAAATGGGTCAGAATTGATTACTTGTCGAAAGGATTCTTGAGATTGAGAAGAAAAAACTATGCAAAGAGATTTTCTTTTCCTTGACATTGGAAGGAAAGAAAATTTGTGAAGAGGGTTACTAGCCTCAAAATGTCATGTATAAATAATGCTTCTGAACCTCCCAAGGAGAAAAACTCTAGGCCACAAAATAATTACCAAGATGTAGGAACTACACTGTTCAATGGTATCATTCTGTGTTTTGTGGCAAAGGCAGGAAATTCCTTTACTGGGGCACAGAGGGGAAAAAAAAAATGTCCTTCAGTGTTTGGGTAAATGTCACCTTAAAGAAAATATTTCTGAAAACATAAAAGTCTTTATCAAAGCTCATTAAGGAAGACATAGACAAAAACATTTTCTTTAACCTAAAGGCCAAGGAGAAACTAAGACAAAAATTGTACATTTTAAAGTTTTATAACTCAAATTCTGCTTGGCTTTCTCTTATCCTGTTTTATTTTGAGAAATTTACTTAATTTTCTGAGCCTTTTTGTCTTCATTAATAAAAGAGGGATGGATGGACCCAGTATGGTTTTTTTTTTCCTCAAGGAACCCAGTATGGTTTTTAAAAATAATTACAAAGTTTATTGGAAAATAAACTGGAATAACGATAATTTAAATCTATAAAATTACATCTCTGCCATCTTTTCCCATCAGAATCAAGTTTAATCCCCTAACACTGAATGTAGTGCCTTGTTCATACTAGATGTTCTATCACTATTGAATGAATGAATAGTCTTACATCTCTGAGTTGGAGCTGTAGACAAGCACCAGACTGTGGATTTTTTTTTAAAGATTTTATTTATTTATTTGACAGAGAGAGAGAGATCACAAGTAGGCAGAGAGGCAGGCAGAGAGAGGAGAAAGCAGGTTCCCCATGGAGCAGAGAGCCCAATGGGGGGCTCGATCCTAAGACCCTGGGATCATGACCCAAGCCAAAGACAGAGATTTAACCCACTGAGTCACCCAGGCGCCCCTGTGGATGGTTTTGAATCCCACACTGAAGAACTCTTATTTTGAACTGAGAAATGTCTTCATTAAATTCACACAGTAATGTGGAATTTGGAGCTGAATATTGGAATTAGTGGTGGGTGATGGGGAGGGAAACTGAGGGAACAGAACTAGGGAAATAAGTTAGGTGGATTCCATAATAGTTTGAAGGGTGTTATCTTCTTAACCACATTTCTGCTTACTTTATTGCCTCTAATGATGTCCCACAATGAAGGGGAAAAAGGAGGCAAGAGAAGCAGAACGAGAACAAGGAATGTAATCTTGATTATTTGTTAAAATCCCGAGTTTTGCTTGATTCGTGCTAGGTGATTCCAAGCATCTGGATATTTTCTTATTTTATGGACAAAACAAGCCTATAATCTGGACACCGTGACCCACTGTCCTTTCCAGTAAGGGAATTGAAGCTAAGGATGATAAACTACATTTGAAACCTCCTCTAGATACTGAATATTACAGTGATTTTCAAACCAAAGTTTATATGACTACAAAGCCCCTTTTCCATCTGGTAAACCATATTTCCTGTCCAGATAGAAAAGAGAAAAAAAAAGTCATACTTCTTAGTGTTACACTCAAGGTTCCTCACACTGTGCAGTACTAGGATCACAATGAAGAACCACCTTCAAAATATATATTTTTTAATTGAACTGTCCCAGCTCATCATCCCTTCCCCTTGATGATGTTGGAATCAATGTCTACTTTCCTTTGTTTCTAACATTATATATATATATATATATATATATATATATATATACACTTATGCATATATATATACACTTATTTTTATATTTTAGTATTATACATTTTATATAAAATATACATTTTTAAATTGTGACATAATTGACTTACAACACTATATAAATTTAGGTGTCCAGGACAATGATTTGACATTTGTATATATTGCAGAGGGTCCTCTCATGAATCTAGTTCACATCCATCCCAACACAAGGTTATAATTTTTTTTTGTATATATTATATAATATCTTCATACTACCTTTGATGCCTAGAAAAGAACCTCATGATTTGCAGGAGAATTATGCTGAACTGACTTTTCCCCAGTATCCTGATAGCATCCTTCTCAATCCTCCCTATCTGAGAACTTGAAATTTTCAGGGATTCACAGGTACAGAATCCGTCAGCACCAGAGCATGAATGAACAGGTGATTCTTGCTTTTTTTTTTTTTTTTTGAAAGGCCAATCTTTAACTTTTTATTTTTTATAAACATATATTTTTATCCCCAGGGGTACAGGTCTGTGAATCACCAGGTTTACACACTTCACAGCACTCACCAAAGCACATACCCTCCCCAATGTCCATAATCCCACCCCCTTCTCCCAAACCCCCTCCCCCCAGCAACCCTCAGTTTGTTTTGTGAGATTAAGAGTCACTTATAGTTTGTCTACCTCCCAATCCCATCTTGTTTCATTTATTCTTCTCCTACCCACTTAAGCCTCCATGTGGCATCACCACTTCCTCATATCAGGGAGATCATATGATAGTTGTCTTTCTCTGCTTGACAGGTGATTCTTGAGAGAACAATCCTTTCTTACTCAGGCCCCGCATTCAGCCACAGAGTCAGTTTTCTCATTCCATCGTCTGCCTGTCTCATTTTTCTCCAAAAGAGGCTGGAGTCCTCTTTAGAGAGTACAGAATCTAACTGGTTGTTTCCACAGATCAGATTATCTGGACAAGTTCAGGGGCAGTGTATGAAGGGAAATGAAAGATAATACCCAAGAGCACTGGGTTATAACGAAAAAAAAAAAAAAGGAAGAAATTAAGTGAAAAGAGCACCTAATAAGCAGAAATGTGGAATAACCTTGTAAATGAGGTTGACAGCACCTTTTCTTCTGGAGTCAAAATAGAACAGAACAAATCACTGAAGAGCTTTTGTGTGAGGCAGTCCTGAGTGTCACGCTGGTGAATGTGCTGACCTCTTCAGCTCCCTAATTTCTATGGCTCCGAGAATTAACATTCCCCGCTGCCTCACTGGAAGAAAGAGAGACATCTCTTAATGATATTACTGAACACTGACCTTTTCGAGAAAAAGAAGCCTAGACAGTTATTAATTAAAAAAAGAGGGGTGACTACAATGTAGCTCAGATATGAACCTGGAGATCCCAATTTCAAGGCCGTGCGCAAGTTCAATGTATATTTAATCGAAGAACAGCTTCCTTCTGGTATCAGTGCTCAGATTTGTAAGTTGCATCAGCAGAACCAGTCATGAAAACCTCAATTCCCTATTTGTGTTTGCTGTCATCTTCACTGCTACCTGGTATGCTGAAAATAGTATTAGCATTGTATTTTGAATCTAAAAGGAAAAAAAATGTGTGTAGAATTTCCAGCTGGTATATTACGCTTTGAAAATGGTCTATATACTACAAATGGAGTGATTATATATATATATATATATATATATATATATACATATATATTTTATAATGGAGGGATGACCAAAGTATATAATGTGTGTTGTGTCTGCTCTGTGAAGACTGCTTTGATCTGGGGGAGCCTGGGTGGCCAGTCGGTTAAGAGTCTGCCTTTGGCTCAGGTCATGATCCCAGGGTCCTGGGATTGAGTCCCACATCGGTCTCCCTGTTTGGCGGGGAGCTTGCTTCTCCTTCTCCCCCTGCCTACAGCTCCCTTCTTCTTGTGCTCTCTTTTTCTGTCAAATAAATAAACAAAATCTTAAAAAAAAAAAAAAGACTGTTCTGATCTGAAAGATGGGCGTTTTTTAAAAATTAACATATAATGTATTATTTGCTTCAGGGGTACAGGTCTGTGAATCACGGGTCTTACACAATTCATAGCACTCACCATAACCCATACCTTCCCAATGTCCATCATCCAGCCACACTACCCCCACATCCCCCAGCAACTCTTGGTTTGTTTCCTGAGATTAAGAGTCTCTTATGGTTTGTCTCCCTCCCAATCCCATCTTGTTTCATTTTTTCCTTGCCTACCCCCACAACAATGAGGAATTCTCAAATTCCTCATATCAGGGATATCATATGATAATTGTCTTTCTCTGATTGACTTATTTTGCTTAGCCTAATACCCTCTAGTTCCATGAAAGATGGGATTTTTGATTCAGATCCCCACTTAACCAAGATAAGAGTTAGCTGTGTGATTTGAGGCAGATCAGTTTACCTTTATTGATCCCAGATTCCTGATTTGTAAAATTAGGGTCCTCTCATCTAAAAGCCTGTGGTAGGCAGAATGATGGCCCTCCAAAGATGCCTGTGTCCTAATTCCCAGAACCTGCACACGTTAGGTTCCATAGAAAGGGGAGTTAAAGCTGCAGGTGAAATTAAGGTTGCTAATGGGTGTACCTCAAGATGGGGGGAATATCCCAGATTCTCAGGGTGGGCTCAATATCATCACCAGAAATCTTGTAAGCGGAGGAAGGAAGCAGGAGAGAGACAGAGAACCAGAGAAGTGACAGTATGAGAATGATGCCCAACCTTGCTCACTTTGAAGCTGGAGGAAAGGCCACAAATCAAGGAATGTGGGCAGCCTACAGGAACTAGAAAAGGCAAGGACAGGGATTCTCCCCAGGGGCTCCAGAGAGAACACAGTACTGTCAGCACCTTAATCTTAGCCTCAGTTGGCTTCTCCTTTCAGGTCTCTGCCCTCCAGAACCATAACAGAAAATGTGCGTGTTTTTTTTTTTTAATTTATTTTTAATCTTTTTTTTTTTCTTAATTTCTTTTCAGCATAGCAGTATTCATTGTTTTTGCATCACACCCAGTGCTCCATGCAATCCATGCCCTCTCTAATACCCACCACCTGGCTCCCCCAACCTCCCACCCCCCGCCCCTTCAAAACCCTCAGGTTGTTTTTCAGAGTCCATAGTCTCTCATGGTTCACCTCCCCTTCCAATTTCCCTCAACTCCCTTCTCCTCTCCATCTCTCCATGTCCTCCATGTTATTTGTTATGCTCCACAAATAAGTGAAACCATATACACTATAGAGTATTATGTGTGTTGTTTTAAGCTGTTAAGTTTGTAGTACTTTGTTAGAGTCACAATACAGAGCCCTTTGAGAGCCAGTAGTGATGCAGATGATACAACTTTTCTGGGTGAACTTCTGGGAGTCCTAGCTTTCACTATTCATTTCCTTCCCCTGACTGGCAGATCTCCACTCACAGTGTTAACTGGCAAATTTTATAATCAGAAGGATAAATGATAGCCTTCAACTTAGGGGAAGCAAATTAACTTTGGGCAGGCAGTTGGGGCTTAAAAGCAAAGTGGCATCTTGGCAGTTTTTTCTGTGGCTGCCAAGCCAAAGAGAGGTGGTTTGCTTTATTTTTTAACTTTTAAAAAAATTTTATTTATTTGTCAGAAAGAAAGGAAGAGAGCACAAGCAGGGGGAGAGGCAGAGAGAGAGAGAGAGAGAAGCAGACTCCCTGCTGAGTGAAGGGCCTAATGTGGAACTCGGTCCCAAGACCCTGTGATCATAATCTGAGCCAAAGGCAGATGCTCAACTGACTGAGTCACCCAGGAGTCCCACAGGTGGTTTGCTTTAAAGAAGCAGGCTTTCGTGTAGGTGTGCTGACAGCAGACAGTACAAAAAAGAAAAATAGAAGTTTCCTGATTTTTAACCATATTATTAGTAAATAATTATTAACTTACATCTTATTTTCCAAACCCTATGCCTCCTTTATCTCACTGTACTAACTAATAATGCCCTTAAGCTTCTGTTACATAATAGGGAAGATAGTGGGCAACCTTGTCTTTTTCCTCATTCAGTGGAAAAGATGATACAGCCTATAGTGTTTCCCAGTAAGTAATATGTCAGTTTGGGGGAAGAGGTATTTATTATTATGTTGAAGATGTATCTACCAATTTATATTTTATTTAATGTTTTTACATGCATGGATGTTGAATTTTGTTAAATATATTTCTCATCAAAGTTGCAAAATTTTCCTACATAGTTCTATTAATGTGATAGACTGCATTCATCAATTTCTAATGGAGCTTACATTTTAGGAGTGTTCTAGAGAACAAATAAACAAATGAAATGTATTATATGTCACATGGTGATTGATTCTGGAAATGGAGATGGGCCATAGCTTGCAGGTGGGGAGAAGTGAGGATGCAAATACTTTACGTGCAATAAATGCTGAACTCATTTATTCCTTTATTTATTCAATACTGTTTGAATATCTGTATTTTGAACATCCACATTCATTAATTTCTATACTCAACAGTCATTTTGAGTACCCTGTGATACCTAGTTTATAACAGGGATGTAATTTAGAAACAGGAATAAGATAAAATATCTGCCTCCCAGGGCTCCCTAAGTTGTGTGGAAGGACCCAATGGAAGGAAGAGAAATCTGTGAAATGTTTCAAAACCAATAAGAAGGAGTTAACGTACACCCTTCCATACAGGAATGTTCTCAGACTATCAAAACTCACTACCCTTTGTCCCTCTTCTTGGAGAGATGTTCAGGATTGCCAGAGGGAAAGTTGAGTGATCCAGCAAATCACATGCCTTTCAAGATAGGGAAGCCTATGTTTGTTGGTTCACCAAAACATGTTAGTGACATATTACTCCTGTTTTCTTCTTATTCTGCAATGTCTGTTCTGGGGCTGTGGTAGACATTGGCTTTGACTACCTTACTTTTTAGCTGTATGTCTTTCTTAGGGGAAGATGGGAAGAACTGTAATACATCTTCTAAATCTATGGAGTGAGTTTCCACAAATCTAGCATCCAGGCAAGATTCATGGGTGTCTTCCTTCAGTAATTTGTGACATACTGACACTGGGCAGCAGTAACTAGGTGCTCTCTATGTTGACGGGCAGCAGCACTAACATTCTTCCTGCTCAGTTGGCAGTGTTGTTTACCCTTTTTAGAAAGGCAATGTAAACCCCTACACTCATTTAATGCCATCCCAAAAGATGAGTGAGTCATTTCTCTCCTATTTTTCAGTACAACACCAAAATCATCTATTTTCTGTGTTGGATTCAGAGAAGCCTGCCTTTCATGGACAGTGGGGCAGTGGCGTTCACACACTGAACATGACATCTGGCCCTATCACTTTTAGGAATTACCTTGCCTTGTTGTGGGCTGCCACTGCCTTGCTGACTCTTCAGCAGAATTGACTCAAAGGATGACCTTGACCCCTCCCCAACTTTACTTCCCTCTCGTAGCTTAGACCCATCATAGAGTGATATGTCCTTTCAGTTTTTTTTTCTTCAATTTCTATTTTTAAATGGCAAATAACTAGCAGTCTTTCATGAAGCAGGTCCCAAGTTTCTACTAAAAAGAATCAAAAAAGAAAAAGATGAGAAAACCAACATTGGGTGAATCCAATGGAAGAACATTAACCATCATAGTTCATTCTGGCTCATGGACCTTTCAATGATCTCTTATGAAGGAGAGCCTGATTAAAAATGCAGGGGAGTAACTCATTCCAGGGTATATACCAACCAGGACTGTGAACAGCTACTCCTCTAATGCATTTATTAATTTCTCATTATTTATGAAGCATCAAATGTATGCCATGTAATTTAGGTGGTCCAGATAAAGCAAGCTATAAGACAAAAAACAAAACAAAACAAAACAAAAACAACAACCATGTGTTCATGAAGATTACATTCTATTAAGGGATAAGACAACAAATAAAAAAAAAAAATAAAAGATTGTGCCGGTGCTGTGGGGAAATATAAAGATAGTAAAGGGAAAGGGAAATGTTGGGAGTTAGTCTTCTTGTTTAAAGCCCTGAGGGGAGTCCCAAGGTTCTAAAGTATGGGGATCTCTAGTAAAAGATGTTTCTGGAAGTTGGTGTTGTAAATCATAGATCCATGAGGTGGTGACTTGGTTATATGTTTGGAAAATAACAATCAAAGAAAGGCAAGGTTGGTCAGATTGAGATCAGAGAGACACAGAGAGCTGGATTGTAGAGAGTGAGAGTTCACTGTAAGGACCTGACTTCTCCTTTAAGTGAGATTGGAAGCCACTGGAGTGTGTTGAGGGTAAGAATGTTATAATCCCATTTACCTTTTTTTTAGTGGTGATCCCAGCTGCTGTGTTATGAAGGAACAGTAGAGAGATGGGCAAGAAAAGATGTAAAGAGATCAGCCGGGGGTAGGGGGAAGTGGGGGTTGTTCCCAGGTGGAGAGTTATGGCACCTGGAGTAGCAAGCATGATGGTGAGAGGGTTGCAGACTCTGGAAACATCTTTAAAGATTAAGCCAGCAAGATTTGCCGATCAATTGCATGTAGAATGTGAAAGAAACAAACAGAAAGAAGCCAAGGATATTCTAAGGTATTTTGATCAAGCACTTAGAAGAATGGAAATAATCATTGCTATGGACTGAATTGTGCCCTCCCAAAAGTCATAGGATGAAGCCCAAACTACCCCCCCCATGTGACCTTGAAGGTGATTAGGCTAACTAATGAGATCATAAGAGTGGAGCCCATAGGGCAGTTGTCCTTTTAAAAGAGGAAAAGACTTTGTTTCTGTTATGGGTGGACACAATAAAAATACAGCTCTCTACAGGCCAGAAAGAAGGCCCTTATCAGAAATCAAATCAGCTAACACTTGGTCTTGGACTCCCCAGCCTCCAGAACTATGAGCAATAAGTTTCTGAGTCTTAAGCTACCCAGTCTATGATATTTTACTATGGTGACATGAACAAACTAATTCAGTCATTAACCTACAAGTAAAAAGGGTATTTTGGGGGGTCAAATATGAGGGAGAAAATGGCCATTCTTGTTATGGATGCATGCTGTTTGATATGCCCATTGACTATCAACATGAAGATATTGTACAGGCAGTTGGATAAATGAGTCTGCCATTCAGAGGAGTGCTCAGGGTAGACATAAAATTTTATTTATATTTATAAATTGTATTTAAATCCATGAGACTAGATATTAGGGAGTGAGTGTATGTGGAGAAGAGAAAAATTCTGTGCACTGAGCACTGCACCATGTCCACACTAAGAAGGCAGTGACATGAAGACAAATGTAAAGGGACAGAGAGAGGTGCCAGCTGGAGAGGAGAACCGAGAAGGCAGAGCTTTCTAGAAGGCAATTAAAGAAGTGTTTTGACAGGGAGACTATATCAACTGTGTCAAAGTCTACATATGTCAGATGTCAGGTAACGAGGACTAACAATTGATCACTGGATTTGCCATTGTGGAGGAAGGTCATTGGTAAATTGTCATGAGTGGTTTTAGTGCAGCGTTGGGATGCTGGTCTGAAGGGAGTGGATAAAGGGCATGGTATAGGAAACTGAAGACGAAGAGCGCCAACTCCTATGTTGAGGTATGATGTATAGGTGTCAAGGCCCATCAGACATGGTGTGTAGCCATTCTGAAACGAAAGGTCTAGTGAGACAGGGCATGCTGGGGATGACAGATTTTCATAAGTTCTATTAATTTAAAGTATAAAAACCAAAAGAAGAAACAAGTAATAGAGCCGAGAGGATACCACTATGCCCTCTTCCTGTCTAAATGTAGACAAGTTCCATTGGATGAATATCTGCTTTACCTGGTAAACACTGGAAGCTTAAAAGAATAACCTGTGCAGCTGATGTGGATGTGAAAACAGTATCAGGCCAGAACCCTGACAAGTCATGTACTCTGCCTGTTGCCAAGCAGGGACACTTGATGACTCAAAACCTCATGTCTTTTGAGTACAGAGGACAGCCTATGTACAGAGCCTATGACAATATATGAGAGAATAAGAATAAGGAGAAAATCCTGAAGTGTAAGAGAAAGATATATATGAGAATTATCTACTGCTGGCCTTAGAATGAAATGTTTGGACTCTGGAATCCTTCTAGAATGCAAAGAGAAAAAGTTTTATAAGACAGGTGAAGAATGCCATTGGGATGTAATAAGCTGACTGGGAACTCGAAGAAAATAAATTGCAAAGGGGAGGTAGAGGATATAAGAAGGACCACAGAAAATGCAAATGAAGTGAGGTTTAAAGCTATATCATAAAGAAAGTGAAATCCAACTTTAAAGTATAAAATTTTATATCAGTTACGCAGAGGACAAAATTGATTAGCTTTCCAGAAATACTAAAGGAAAAGACAAGCAGATAAAAACAAAGGGCTGTAGACATAGAGGAGTAAGATTGGAAATCCAGCTTGGTAAATATTCTGAAAACATTAATAATCAAAAATTTCAGAAAATCATCCCGTTTTGAATTTTTCCCTGGTATTTTTTTTTTCAGACTGAAAAATTCCAATCAAAACTGATGTGAAGGGACACTTCCAAATTTTTGAATTGTAATGTTACATAATGTAAGCTTCATTATCAGATATCAAGGTGTATGATGACATATGATAATTAAACAAGTATAGAACTGTCCCAAAAGTCAATATATAGACCTAGATCAATGGACTAGGTAGGATAAAGAACCCAGGAAAAGACCCACAAAAATGCAGAAATATAATATATGATATATGACAGACGGGGCATTAACACCAAAGGGAGAAAAGTAGACTAATTTGATAATGTTGCTTCAATAATTTTTATAACACATAAAAATGATATAATTTTACTTCACATGATACACAAAAATACATTCCAGGTGAATTAATGGCTTAATGTGCAAAGTAAATTTTAAAAACGTTTGAAGACAGAGTTGTGACTTTAAGGAGGAAAGAAGACCCCACAAAACCCAAGTCACTAAATAAAAAAGGATACATTGACTATTTTCAAATTGTATACTTTTTTTTTTCAGAAAAAGACATTATAAAAATTATAAGAAGCAATCAAAAAGAAAAAAAACATGAATAGGTAACACACAGGTAAAACAAAGCCTTATTGGACAATAAACAAATTGGAAAAGATGTTCAGCCTTGCTAGTAACCAGAGAAGTAAAAATAAGACCCATAATGAGATACATTTTATATGCAACAGCAAGGCAAAAATGAAACATTCTGACAAAACCAAGTGTTTGCAGGGATGCAAATGAAGTTGGAAATCCAGCTGCCATGGGTGTGGGTGGAACTGTAAATTGGTGTTGTCTTCTGAGTTACAGACCCTAGCGACCCTTTTATTAGTAAATATGTACAAGGCTCTTTATAGCCACATTGTCTGTAATAGTAAAAAAGAACCTAAATGACCTTTTACAGGAGAATGAACACATTAGTTGTACTCTATTCAATACTACTTTGAAGTTACTCAAATGAAAGCATATATATCAATATAAATAATCTTAAAAACATCATGTTGAGTGAAACAAGCAATTTGCAGAATAGTGTGTGGAATATATCATTTTCATAAGGCTTAAAACATGCAAAACACTTATATATGGTTTATGGATATGTATTGTGTCTATGTACATACCCACGGGTGTGTATGTGTGTGTGTGTGCATAGTAAAGTGCATATGTAATGATTTTTTTAAATGTGGGGAAAGATAAATGCTCAATTTAGGATAGCAGTTAACTCTGGTGGCCAGAGAAAAACCTTCATTTATCTTCATGAGGCTGTATTTCATAAGCAAGAGAAGGCACTTTGGTGTTTTTATGATTGTTTATACCACTGGCAAGCACAAGATATTCAATATAATAATATATGACTATAATAATAATAATACCCATGTACAATTCCAGATTACTTCTGTGAACCTTGGGAAGTATGTATTGTAATGGTGGGATAAAGGTGAAGGTGAGTAAAATGTGCTGACTTTCTGTATCTTACATTTTAGAAATAAATATAGCATTTCATTTGCCACTGATAATGAGAGAAATAGAGCTTAAGAGGTTTTTTTAAGCTTAGTAATTTTTTATTTGTAGAATTAAAAAAACGAGATATATGAATTATCCAAAACACCAGGAAAATAAAAGCAAATGAAACTTTGTTCTTATATAAAATGACATAAAAGAACAAGGAAGCACAAAGGCAAAAAGCACAAAGGAGAGTAATAAAAGAAATGTCAACCACAGCAGTTGGATAGAAAACCCCTTCACTGGAATAGCCAATACTTGACCTGGTTGGGTTAAGAATTTCTTCTGGGATTAAGAAATCTTAATCTCAAAGTATGTTTCATGTGTTTCAGTGAACTCTGGTACAGTATAAATTTAGGGATTAAAAATTAAAATAAATTTAAGAAGGATATTTGGATTAGAAAAACTTGTATTTTACCTTAATATGCCTTGCCAATCAATTGAAAAAATGAAAATATCTGTTATAGCTTTGCTTCTGGGTTGATCTATATATATGTATGAAAAGAAAAAAAGACAGTTTCTGTAATGAAAGAACATAAATTCAGTTTCTTATCAATATTTATGACAAAAGGACAGAACTTCAAATTTTCACTAATTCTCTTAAGGAGGTAATTTAGAATCAAGCAATAATATTAAAAATGACATGTTAAATGAAAAGCGGTGGAAAAATAACCAATCAGAATGATAGCTTGACAGGCAATAAAACATAATGGTTAAGATCATAAATACCAGAGCTAGTCTGTCTGTGTTTGAATCTCAGCTCTGATACTGACTAGTTTATAACCTTTGTAAGCTACTTGACTATTCTGTGCCTAGTTTGCTCATCTGTCAAATAAGAACCCAGACGTGGTATTCAAAATACTCATCTGCTAATAAAGTAATATAAATTACTATTTAAATGAATAGGTAGATTGCACAGAGTATATAGTGAAGTGTTACTAAGTATTACTAAGTAAAATGTTACAGGGTAGATTATCAAGTTACTTGATTAATTCACAAATCATTTGTTAATTTTAAGAAATTATTACTGTGACTTTCTGTTTAACCGAGTTGTCACTGGTTAAATGAGACTCCTCTTAAGCCACGATTTGACTTAGGATCTGCATCAAAATTTCCCAGCAGCCCTAGTACGTTGATTGTTATTAGGTTCTTGACATCTAGCACTTTGTTGCAGCCAGAAGATGGCTGGACCCTTGCCTGTAAGGCATAGGCAGGTATTCACTTAGATGCTAAAGCACCCTGTGTTGCTTGAACCTTGGTCCATGTGACATCCTGCTATTAATGATGCCTGTTTCGCCACTTGGTTGGCTGTGCCTGCCAGTGGTGCTTCCCAGGAGCAGCTAGCAGGTCCTGTAGATAGATACCTGTGCTGTCAAACCATCTAACCTACGTCTGCAGGGATGCTGTAGCCTTGGTTGGGCTCAGCAGCCATCTTCTCTCCTACCTCCCAGCATCACTTCCAGACCCATGACTTGTCTCTCAGCTTTCTGCTGAGTGATGTCATGTGGTCATCTGTGGTCTCAATAATTAGAGTTGCTCTTTACCAGCCAATAGGAGTGGGTGGCAGTGTTTTTCTGACTCTCTGACAGTATTATGTATACCACTGGAAGTAGAGAATCATAGAGAACCTTGTGGGATGTTTGTGAGGACTACACAGGGTAGTTCAGGTAAAGCTCTTACAATATGCCTCACATGTAACAACCACCCAACTAATATTAACTGATATTAGCTAAATTTATTTTAACATTTAAAAAGCTGAAAGAGGGTACAACACAGTTTTCATAGAAAAAAGAAAATCCCACTAGCATTAAATCATTGCTCTTGCTGTAAATTTGTTGATCAAATTTCTCTTCCAGGAGAACCTGGGTGGCTCAGTGGGTTAAAGCCTCTGCTTTCAGCTCGAGTCATGATCCCAGTTGGGCTCTCTGCTCAGCGGGAAGCCTGCTTCCCCTCCTCTCTCTTTGCCTTCCTCTCTGCCTACTTGTGATCTCTGTCTGTCAAGTAAATAAAATCTTTAAAAAAAAAATTCTCTTCCAGGGTGTACTGCCTGAGTATCTCTAGTGCAGCGATACATGATATTTATTTTGTGAAATTTATGGTATTTTCAATATCATATAACAAATGGAATGGTTGTATGGGTACAGAATGGTTGTCAGTGTATCAGCTGTTATCCCTGTGGTAGCTGGCTGACTGAGAGCTGTGGCTTGCTGCCCATGTCTAACATCACGAGAGAGGATCAGAGGATTGGACTACACATTGCTAGCCCAAGTAGATATTGATATTCAAAATCTGAAGTGGGTTTTCTACCGAATGTGTGTCAATTTCACACTACTATAAACTCGAAAAATCATAAGTCAAACTGTCATTAAGTTGGGGATCATCTCTACTCAGACTATTCCGTAGCAACAACAAAACAACCAGCTTGGTTTTTTTTAAAATTTATTTATTTTCTGCATAACAGTATTCATTATTTTTTCACCACACCCAGTGCTCCATGCAATCCATGCCCTCTCTAATACCCACCACCTGGTACCCCAACCTCCCACCCACCCATCAATTCAAACCCCTCAGATTGTTTTTTAGAGTCCGTAGTCTCTCATGGTTCACCTCCCCTTCCATTTTCCCCCAACTCCCTTTTCCTCTCTAACTCCCCATGTCCTCCATGCTATTTGTTATGCTCCACAAATAAGTGAAACCATATGATAATTGACTCTCTCTGCTTGACTGATTTCACTCAGCATAATCTCTTCCAGTCCCATCCATGTTACTACAAATGTTGGGTATTCATCCTTTCTGATGGAGGCATAATACTCCATAGTGTACATGGACCACATCTTCCTTATCCATTCGTCCATTGAAGGGCATCTTGGTTCTTTCCACAGTTTGGCGACCGTGGCCATTGCTGCTATAAACATTGGGGTACAGATGGCCCTTCTTTTCACTACATCTGTATCTTTGTGGTAAATACCCAGGAGTGCAATGGCAGAGTCATAGGGAAATTCTATTTTTAATTTCTTGAGGAATCTCCACACTGTTCTCCAAAGAGGCTGCACCAACTTGCATTCCCACCAACAGTGTAAGAGGGTTCCCCTTTCTCCACATCCCCTCCAACACATGTTGTTTCCTGTCTTGTTAATTTTGGCCATTCTAACTGGTGTAAGGTGATATCTCAATGTGGTTTTAATTTGAATATTGCTGATGGCTAGTGATGATGAACATTTTTTCATGTGGCTGATAGCCATTTGTATATGTCTTCATTGGAGAAGTCTCTGTCCATATCTTCTGCCCATTTCTTGATATGCTTCTCTGTTTTGTGTGTGTTGAGTTTGAGGACTTCATTATAGATCCTGGATATCAACCTTTTGTCTGTACTGTCATTTGCAAATATCTTCTCCCATTCCGTGGGTTGCCTCTTTGTTTTGTTGATTGTTTCCTTTGCTGTGTAGAAGCTTTTGATTTTGATGAAGTCCCAAAAGTTTATTTTCGCTTTTGTTTCCTTTGCCTTTGGAGACACATCTTGAAAGAAGTTGCTGTGGCTAATATCGAAGAGATTACTGCCTATGTTCTCCTCTAGGATTCTGATGGATTCCTGTCTCACGTTGAGGTCTTTTATCCATTTTGAGTTTATGTTTGTGTACAGTGTAAGAGAATGGTCGAGTTTCATTCTTCTACATTTAACTGCCCAGTTTTTCCCAGCACCATTTATTGAAGAGACTGTCCTTTTTCCACTGTATATTTTTTCCTGCTTTGTCGAAGATTATTTGCCCATAGAGTTGAGGGTCCATATCTGTGCTGTCTACTCTGTTCCACTGGCTATGTGTCTGTTTTTATACCAGTACCATGCTGTCTCGGTGATCACAGCTTTGTAGTAAAGCTTGAAATCAGGTAGAGTGATGCCCCCAGTTTTATTTTTGTTTTTCAACATTTCCTTAGTGATTCGGGGTATCTTCTGGTTCCATACAAATTTTTGGATTATTTGCTCCAGCTCTTTGAAGAATACCGGTGGAATTTTGATCGGAATGGCATTAAAAGTATAGATTGCTCTAGGCAGTATCGACATTTTAACAATGTTTATTCTTCCAATCCAAGAGCATGGAATGGTCTTCCATCTTTTTGTGTCTTCTTCGATTTCTTTCATGAGTGTTCTGTAGTTCCTCGGGTACAGATCCTTTACCTCTTGGTTAGGTTTATTCCCAGGTATCTTATGGTTCTTGGTGCTATAGTAAATGGAATCGATTCTTTAATTTCCCTTTCTGTATTTTCATTGTTAGTGTATAAGAAAGCCACTGATTTCTGCACATTGACTTTGTATCCTGCCATGTTGCTGAATTGCTGTGAGTTCTAGTAGTTTGGGAGTGGAGTCTTTTGGGTTTTCCATATAAAGAATCATGTCATCTGCAAAGAGGGAGAGTTTGACTTCTTCATTGCCAATTTGGATACCTTTTATTTCTCTTTGTTGTCTGATTGCTGTTGCTAGGACTTCTAATACTATGTTGAACAAGAGTGGTGAGAGTAGGCATCCTTGTCATATTCCTGATCTCAACGGGAAGGCTGCAAGCTTTTTCCCATTGAGGATGATATTTGCTGTGGGTCTTTCATAGATAGATTTTATGAGGTTCAGGAATGTTCCCTCTATCCCTATACTTTGAAGCATTTTAGTCAGGAACGGATGATACTCCATAGTGTCAAATGCTTTTTCTGCATCGATAGAGAGGACCATGTGGTTCTTCTCTCTTCTCACATTAATTTGTTCTATCACATTGATCGATTTGCGAATGTTGAACCATCCTTGTAGCCCAGGGATGAATCCCACCTGGTCATGGTGGATAATCTTTTTAAAAGTGCTGTTGGATCCTGTTTGCTAGGATCTTGTTGAGAATCTTAGCATCCATATTCTTCAGTGATATTGGTCTGAAATTCTCCTTTTTGGTAGGGTCTTTGCCTGGTTTGGGGATCAGGGTAATGCTGGCTTCATAGAAAGAGTCTGGAAGTTTTCCTTCTGCTTCAATTTTTTGAGACAGCTTCAGGAGAATAGGAGTTATTTCTTCTTTGAAAGTTTCATAGATTTCCCCAGGGAATCCGTCAGGTCCTGGACTCTTGTTTCTTGGGAGGTTTTTGATCACCGCTTCAATCTCGTTACTAGATATTGGTCTATTCAAGTTGTCAATTTCTTCCTGGTTCAATTTTGGGTGTTTATAGTTTTCTAGGAATGCATTCATTTCATCTAGGTTGCTTAGCTTATTAGTATATAACTGTCGATAATAACTTCTGATGATTGTTTCTACTTCCTTGGTGTTAGTTGTGATCTCTCCCTTTTCATTCATAATTTTATGAATTTGGGCTTTCTTTCTTTTCTTTTGGATTAGTGTGGCCAGTGGTTTATCGATCTTATTGATTCTTTCAAAAAAACAGCTTCTAGTTTCATTGATACGTTCTACTGTATCTCTGATTTCTACCTCATTGATCTCAGCTTTAATCTTGATTATTTCCCTTCTTATGTGTATAGTTGTTTTGATTTGTTGTTGATTCTCCAGCTCTTTAAGGTGTAGAGACAGCTGGTGTGTTTTGGATTTTTCAGTTTTTTTGAGGGAGGTTTGGATGGCTATGTATTTCCCCCTTAGGACCGCCTTTGCTGTATCCCATAGGTTTTGGACCGAAGTGTCTTTATTCTCATTGGTTTCCATGAATTGTTTCAGTTCTTCTTTGATCTCCTGGTTGATCCACGCATTCTTAAGCAAGATGGTCTTTAGCTTCCAGGTGTTTGAGTTCCTTCGGAACTTTTCCTTGTGATTGAGCTCCAATTTCAAAGCATCGTGATCTGAGAATATGCAGGGAATCATCTCAGTCTTTTGGTATCGGTTGAGTCCTGATTTGTGACCCAGTATGTGGTCTATTCTTGAGAAGGTTCCATGTGCACTTGAGAAGAATGAGTATTCTGTTGTTTTAGGGTGGAATGTTCTGTATATATCTATGAGGTCCATCTGAACAACCAGCTTGTAATAAACTCCTATTTCATCACTGATTTCTGTAAGAGGTATTCTTAATGGACATGCAAGAGTGAAAAACAAAGTTAATTTTAAAAAAGTTAAAAAATGAGGAAGGGTAAATCAGAAGAAATATAGAGTAACATTTTTAGTAGAGCACAGGATACATTTTAATGGCCGAGCAAAATCAGTAACAAAGAGTAGCACTGCTTACTATGAAAAACAGTAATAGATCCAGAAGATAGGTAAGCAAATCTATGCATGCAATTATATATAAATCCCAGATACTAAAGTGACAAGTGACAGATTAATGGAGTGATTAATCTTGTATTAGAGATTTTAACAGATCACTTTCAGAAATTTATAGAACAGACAAAAATAATCAGGATCATAGATTTGTATGAGTTGACTAATGAGAGTAATCCAGATACACAGAGAAATTTCTGTAACAATTGGAAGAGTCACAAAAATCTATCATGTAACAGACTACCAAAACATTGTTTTTATGCAGTGTATTTTCTTTTTTTAAACTTTCTTATTTAAATTTCAGTTAGTCGGGTGCCTGGTGGCTCAGTGGGCTAAAGCCTCTCCCTTCAGCTCAGGTCATAATCCCAGGGTCCTGGGATCGAGCCCTGCATCGAGCTCTCTGCTTCATGGGAAGACTCCTTCCTCCTCTCTCTCTGCCTGCCTCTCTATTTGTGATCTTTGTCAAATAAATAAATAAAATATTTTAAAAATATAAATTCCAGTTAGTTAACATACAGTGTAATATTAGTTTCAGGTGTCCCATGTAGTGATCCAACACTTCCATACGTCACCCAGTGCTCATCAGGACAAGTGCTCTCCTTATTCCCCAATACCTACTTCCCCTTGCTCCCACTCATCTCCCCTCTGGTCACCATCAGTCTGTTCTCTGTAGTTAAGAGTCCGTTTCTGGGTTTGCTTGTGTTTTTTAAAAATCCTTTTGCTCATTTGTTTTGCTTTTTAAATTCCATGTGAGTGAAATCATATGATATTTATCTTTTTTTGACTAACTTATTTTGCTTAGCACACTAATCTCTAGCTCCATTCATGCAAAGGACAAGGTTTCATGTTTTTCAATGCCTCAGTAATATTTCATTGTATATATACCATGTCTTCCTTTTCCATTCATCAGTCAATAGATATTTGAGCTATTTCCATAATTTGGCTATTATAAATAATGCTGCAATTAACATTGGGATGGTGCATGTATCCTTTTAATTAGTATTTTTGTATTCTTTGTGTAAATATCTAGTAGTGCAATTGCTGGGTCATAGGAAGGCTCAATTTTTAACTTTTCGAGGAAAATCCATACTGTTCTCCAGAGTGGTTGCAGCAGTTTGCTTACCCTCCAATGACGCAAGAGGGTTTCCCCTTACTGCATCTCTAAAGAATTAACATTGTACCATACAGTTTCTTTTACCACATAAAATACACATAGTTAGAAAATAATGTTCAAAAAGATAAAAACTTAAATTACTTATATCTTTAAATTGCTTAAATCTTTAAACCATTAAAATACTTTAAACTTTAAAGTTTAAATACTAAAATACTTTAATACTTTAAACCATTAAAAAAACACCCCTGGTTTATAAAAAATAAAAAAATAAAAAAAATAAATAAATAAATAAAAGAAAAAAGAAAAAAAAACAAAACACCCCTGCACTGGGGCATCTGGGTGGCTCCATTGGTTAAGCATCTGCTTTTGGTTCAGTTGTGATCCCAGGGTCCTGGGATTGAGCCCTGTGTCAAGGTCTCTGCTCTGTGGGCAGCAAGAGCCTGCTTCTCCCTCTCCCTCCGTGCTCATGCTTTTTCTTTCTCTCCCTCTCTCCCCCTGCCCAATCAATAAATACATAAATAAAATCCTATAAAAATAAAAAAAAAGAAAACCCCCGTGTTAAAGAAAATATGTAGTAAATAACAAAATACTTATAGCTGAATGACAATGAAATAATGCAGAACAAAATGTGTGGTATGGGAAATATATGTATAAATACATACACACACATATACACACACATACATACACACACACACATATATAATATACAGTTTTTAATCCATTAATAAGAAAACCATAAAGATTGAAAAAAAATGTGAGCTAAGCATCCAACATAAAATCTAGAAATACAAGCAGAAAGTCTTATGCTGGGGCACCTTGGTGGCTCAGTCAGTGAAGCATCTGCCTTTGGCTCAGGTCATGATCCCGGGGTTCTGGGATGGAGTCCTGAATCAGCTCCCTGCTCAGCAGGAAGTCTGCTTCACCTTCCCTTTGCCTCTTTCCCTGCTCTTGCTTTCTCCGTCTCTCTCTCTCTCACTAACTCTCTGTCTCTCAAATAAATAAATACAATCTTAAAAAAAAACAAAAAGTCTTATGCTTTCAGCAGTATGGCAGTCCAGGTGTTCTAAATGTAGCCCATCCGACTTAAAATACATACATTCTGGATAATTTACAACAGACTTATTTTAAATACATTTCTGAGTGCATGAGGAAATTCAGGAAATCCCCCAGGTCAAAGATAACAAAGAGAAAGCAGTCTGAAGCTACTGAGATTACGGCATGAAAACCTCAAACCCACACTTCTTTGGGCTGTAAGCCACTAGTGGTGCTCAGAATGATTCCAGCCTGAGAGAGCAGGAGACCAGGCTTGAGGACCATGCCGTCAGTGACTTCCTGAAAACATCGCCCCCAGATAAGGACAGTTGTGTAGCAAGGTAAGGAAACACTGCCCAAGGAACCCAGTTAAAGAGTGGAGGAGACAGGAGAAAGGGAAGGCAGGTAAAGGTGTATATCTTAGGCAAAATCCTGTTAAGGTACCTTACCTTGATCTCACGGAGGGCTTCTAATGTTATTACTCAGTGATGATAGATTATTACTTTTATAATTTAATATAATATTATAATAAGTTACCATAACTTATTGTTATATTATTATGTTAATGTATTGAGATTATTTGTTATTATAATAAGCTAATATAATATTATAATAATTTATCATGACCCAAAGAAAATAAACTGGGTTTTCAAAGTCCTGCATCTGTCAATGATTATCAACGGGTATGTGGAGGGAGGCTAGGGGGATAAACTCCTAGAAACTTCTAGCTTTCTGTGCAGACCCAGGACAATGGCTCAAGCAGTTCAAGGGAAGCCCTCTGAAGATTTTAGGTTAGACCAGATTGGAGGGGATCTGAGCACATCACTAGTGTTTGGTGGAAGTGAGGGAGCCTAAGGGGAGAGGCCTGACCAACCTAGACATGCAAAGAAGTGCAACTTCTGTAAAAATGTGGGCAGGGGGACATCTCTCTACCTACAAAAGCAAGAAACTTGAGAACTTGTTTATTTCTGCCCCTGTACCATGTAATACTTTTAAGAAAAAACAATGGCTATTTCTTTACAACTTGTGGCTGTAGGCATGTGCTCATGTACACATCACCTATATTCTCCTCAGAAGCAGCTACAGTGGGGCCCAGTGCAACATGAAAATGTGAGATTCTTTGCTTAAAAATTAAGAATTGTACTGAGAGTTGCCAGAGGGGAGGGGCGGTTGAGAGGGGGGGATGGACAAAATGGGTGAAGGAGAGTGGGAGATACGGGCTTCCAGTTACAGAGTGAAGGAATCATGGGGATGAAATGTACAGTCTAGGGAATATGGTACTGTTAGTGTGATGCTGTTGTATGGTGGCAGATGGTAGCTGCACGTGCAGTGAGCACGGCATAGAATACAGAGTTCTTGAACCACAAAACAGACTCTTAACTGAAGAGAACAAATTAATGGCTACCAGAGGGCAGGTGGGGGGGGGGTGGAGGAAATAGGTGATGGGGATTAAGGAGGGCACTTGTTGTGATATATTGTATACCTGATACTAAATTAACACTGTATGTTAAGTATTTTGGAATTAAAATAAGATAATAGAAAAATAACATGCAGAGTCGTCAAATCACTACGTTGTACACCTGAAACTAATGTAACATTGTGTGTCAGGTGTAACCAAATAAAAATAAAGTGAAATAAAATAAAATGACATTTTCTTTCTCTTTGTCTTCTCAAGTACTAGATATTGATAAACTTTATTTTTTGTCAATACAGTGAATTTAAAGTACCTATTCTTTTAACTTTCACTTCTCTGATTGTTATGAGATTGGGAATCTCTTCATTATCAGTTTCTAACAGGTTCTTCATTTTGCGCATCCCTCAACACCACTCCCCCCTATATCTATAGCTATAATTCTGCTTTTGGTTTGAAGGGCTAGAATCAAAAAGACAAGAAATAGCAAGTGCCAGTGAGAATGTGGAGAAAAAGGAACCTTCATGCATTGTTGGCATGTACATTGGTACAGCCACTGGGGAAAACAGTATGAGGTTTTCTCAAAAAACTAAAAAGAGAAATACCATATGCTCCAATAATCCCACTACTGGGTATTTACCCAGAGACAATGAACAATAATTTCAAACAATAATTTGAAAAGATAATTGTACCTTTATATTTATTGCAGCATTATTCACATTGTTTATAAGAGCTAAGATGAGGAAATAACCTCAGAGTCCATCCAAAATGAATGGATAAAGAAGATGTGGTATACATATACAATGGAATACTACTCAGCCATAAAAATGATGGCATCTTACCATTTGTGACAATATGGATGGACTTAGAAGGTATTATGCTAAATGAAATAAGTAGACAGAGGAAGACAAGTGCTGCATATTTCACTCATATGTGGAATCTAAGAAATAAATGAATATACTGACAATCTTTGAATATATTGTAGCTGTTAGGAGAATCTGAAGGAGAAACTGAAGTAGCTGTTAGGAGAATCATCTGACAATAAAAGTGCTTATTAAAATGAACAACCACATGCCCCATGCAGGATTTCACTCCTAAGTATATATACCTTGAAGAAATTCTAACACAGGAAAATAAGGGCACATGTACAAGAATATAATGCCACCATTGCTGTTTGTAAAACACTGAGATGATCTACGTTTCCTTAGGGGGAAAGATACACCAATTATGGTCTACAGCTAGGTAGGATGCCATGTATTGGTCAGATAAAATGAACCATATTCACATGGACAAAGTAATAAAGTAATGATATTAAAGGGAAAACAAAATGTGATTTAAGTTCCCAACAATATTTACTTAAAATTTAAACAAGAACTTGCATACATAGTACTTTATACTCATTAAATTGTATACCTGAAAGTAATATTACAATGTATGTTAACTAACTGGAATTTAAGTAAAAAAAAAAAAAAAAAAAAAAAAAAATATATATATATATATATATATATATATATATATATATATATATGAAAGATGCATATTGGATACACAAGACTGTGCATTTATAAAATTGTGAACTGAGTTTGGTGTATGAGCAGTAGGGTTGCCAGATTTAGCAAATCAAAGTACAGGGCATCTAGTTACATTTGAATTTCAGATAAAAAACAAATAATAGTTGGGACGCCTGGGTGGTTCAGTGGGTTAAGACTCTGCCTTTGGCTTGGGTCATGATCTCAGGGTCCTGGGATGAAGCCCCTCATTGGGCTCTCTGCTCAGCTGGGAGCCTGCTTTCCTTCTCTCTCTGCCTGTCTCTCTGCCTACTTGTGATCTCTGTCTGTCAAATAAATAAATAAAATCTTTTAAAAAAGCAAATAATAGTTAATTACTATATCCAAGGAATATGGGATTAAAAAAAACCTTTGAGAGGGTCACTCTACCATCCCTACCCGGCCTGAAGCGACCTATGTAGAAAAGCAGCAGTAGTGTTTTGTTTTGTTTTGTTTTTTTCATTTCAGTCCCAGATATTGCATGGGGCATACTGACACCAAATGTATACCCTGAAAAAATATGTGTTATTTATCTGAAATCTGAATGTATATGTACATATGTATATATACACATATATGTACACATATATGTACGGACATATGTACACATATATTTATATTTATATATACACATACATGCATGTACATGCACGTATATATGTACATATATACATATACACGTATGTATATATACACATACATATGTATACATGTATATATACATATATACACATATATACACACATATATACATATATACGTATATATACCTATACGTACATATATACATATGTATGTGTATGTGCATACATACATACATCCATACATATACATATATATGTACATATATATACGTACATATATGCATATATGTATATATGAATATACACACATACATACACACACATACCACATCTTCTTTATCCTAGAATGTATATGTTTGCTAGATTTTGATTATTTAAGCTTTAAACAACTGTCCTCGTAATGTTTATTGCTGTCAATTAAGCCTTCCTTATATTCAGGAAAAAGCACATTTAAATCACCTGATCAACTTTATTTCTTTGCAAATGATTACCAATAAAGTTGAAAGGTTGTTGTAGCCCATTTCAATCTAACGTGATGCACAGTTTTGTTTCTTCAGTCCGATGATGTTGACCAAGGGAGATCTTTTCCTCTTCCCTTTAGGTAGCTTCTCTACGTAATTGTCGACTAGCCTTTAGAATGCCAACGTGAAGTGTTCTTCTTGTCACCCTGCAGAATGAGGAAGGACTTCAACCCAAAATAGGGTTCAGAAGTTGAGAAGGAGATATTGCATATGCCTCTGGTGGGTAGACAAAGGTTTATTACTCGTGTAATGAGGTTTTCTGGGGGGAGCAGGCCAGGCTACCCTCACTGGTCAAAAAAAAAAAAAAAAAGGCTTGAGATAGTATGGCAAGAAGGATGGCTTGGGGTTTTTATGATATATGGGGGTTGAGGGGAGGATAGCAATAAGGGTCCCATACACAGGCCTGAGCTGCTGTGGTTCGAATTTTCCACTCAGGCCAAAGGAGGGAGAATGGGGCTTCCTTATCGGTTTGACCAGATGTGGGGCAGAAGGAAAAAAGAATTGGGGCTTAAAAGATATCAATGATTGAACATCAAAACAGAGTCGGAATCTTTGCTACAAGTATTTTAAAAAGGAACAAATCCTACTGAGTGAATAAGATTGACTGGAATTTCACCTTATCACATTACATTATAACTAGTTGAGATATATGAAGAAACTCAATCACAAATTAAAAAATATAAATGACAGAAGAGTAGACTAAACAAGGGTATGCGCAAAAGGCCTAGTGGAATTAATGAGAAGAATGATACGAAGATAAGTAATATGAGTATTAAGGGCAATACCAGTGAAATTACAAACCTCGTTAATTTTTAATAACATTGCTTCATGTAGTATTTAGCAGATGTAATGACCATTTCTCAGAAGATGAGAGACACATTGTGTTATAATTCAGGCTCAAACAGTTGCTTAAAAAATCTGACATGATCAATGACTTTTTTTTTTGTGGTTGCCATTTCAGATTAAACTGAGCAAGAGGTTTAGACAGAAAGGAAACTGAATAAAATTCAATCCAGATTTGTTTTAACTTTTTTGAGATTTCTAGAATGATGTCATTCATTCTAGAGTTTGGTCAAACTGTGGGATAGCAATATCAGGATATGAAAGGTATTTGAGATGTGCCAAACAGCGTTTTTAAGAATTAGCTATATAGCACTACTCAATCCTAGAGGAAAATATTCTTATATTGATGTCTTTCTTTTCCTTCCTTACAGAACTGTGATGACTTTCTATTGTTGCTCGAAACTTTGGTTATAATAATATTCAACTGTGTAGCAACCATCCCCCCAATATAATGGGATATCAAGAGACCCTCCCACCCCCAACACCATACTGTTTCTGGCTTACTGAATGACACCGGAGAAGATCTGTTTCCTCTTCTCCACCTCTGAGACCATCCCTCTGTAAATGTTAGGATTGGGCTGCTCTTTCTCTGTCTCTCTCTGCATGCATATATATTAACAAGGGCTTCTTCCAGTTCTAAAATTCTAAGCTTCTTTACACGATGTCTCAGGTTTTCTAATTCAAGAAGAGGTAATTATGAACCTGCAGGTCTTATTCTTCTTGCTCGTTCTCTAAACTTCATCTCTTTGCAAATGTGCCTCAGAGGACATAGACCAGATCTCAATTATTTTGACTTCTTAAAGCTTATCTTTATTTCTTTATACAAAAGCAAATCTCTATGCTATACATACTTGAGGAAAAAAAGGAAACCATCAGAAAAAAGAAGCAAAAAGGAAAATCAGTATTGATAGCGCAGTGAATAAAAATAAAGCAGGGCAGGGAGATAAAAATAACTGGGAAAGGAAGTTCAAAGATGGTAGTCAGGAGTGCCTGGGTGGCTCAGTGTGTTGGACCTCTGCCTCCAGCTGCAGTCATGATCTCAGGGTCCTAGGATTGAGGGGTGCTTTGGGTTCTCTGCTCAGTGGGGAGCTGCTTCCCCCTTAACTCCTGCCTGCCTCTTTACCTCCTTATGATCCCTCTCTATCCAATAAATAAATAAATAAATAAATAAATAAATAAATAAATAAAATTAATCCATTGTGTGAAAAATATCCTGTCAGTGAAGTAAATGTGTAAGCAGCAAGGTCTGTTGGGTTAAGGAGAGGTGCTAGAGGGGTGAGCAAGCAGACAGTATTTCACGGCTAGATTAGAGGTGGAGTGGGAGAGAGAAAAATAAACACCAAAGATGATTTCAAAGTTTTGGACCTTAGATGTTGGGAGCTTGGTGCTTTCTCTAGAAGTGAGAAAAGATATGGGAGCTGCAGATAGGGTTGAGAATTGGTTCAGTTTGAGATGCCCTATTAGAGATTCATCCGGAAATGAGGAACAAGTGGGTGGAAATGAGGCTAGATTTCAGGGTCAGGTAAAGATGGACCTAAATTTGGGAGTGATGGGCTGACTGAAGTCATAGGTCTGGACTGAGTACACTAGAGAAAAAGCCCATATAGTGGACCTGGGGACACACTGACATCTAGAGTTTGGGAAAGGAAGGCAATCTGGCCAAAGAATTTCAAGATGAAAAAATAAAATGTTGTTAGTGGAAAAAGTAACACCAATGCCTATTTTAAGGACAGAGATATTCTGAAAGCCTAGGAGTCCTAAGAAAAAGCAAGTTTCAAGGAACTAAAAGAACCAAATGAAGATTTCCAGCTCCCACGAAGGGCATTGCCTCTGAGAATGGCTTCCTCATCTCACAAATGTGAGCGGCTCTTCATTGGCTGGTTCCCAACTATAATGATACATAGTTTCATTTTTCAAAGCCTCTTTATATCTCGTCCCACTTTATTTTCACAGCAACTGTTACTGAGGAGAGATGATACCTTTTTACTAGCCATTTTATAGATGAGAATGTTGAGGTCAGTGGTGAAGTGCCTACATCATTAGTTAGTGATGATGCCAGCTCTGCAAGTAAGGTCTCTCCACTGTTCTTTCTTTTTTACATACCACTTATTCGACCATTTTAAGGTTTACACCGACAACATATTTCCTCACAAACAGCATTTTATACAGTAAATTACATGTACATATGACCAAAAATGTAGAGAAACTTTCTTCATCACTAATCCAACCCATTTAAGCATCCACAGATATATCAACCCATTTATCAATGCAGTAAATAATTTTTTTGAGCACTTACTATGTATGCTGGACACCATTTTCCAAGGATATACAAGGAGGAAGATGATTTTACCTAAGAGGTATTTTCATATTTTTAGTCATTATGCAATAATGATAATTCATACTACTTCTTAGTGATTGGTTAGTGCCTATATTGAGGCACTAACTTCTCATGTGATTTCATCATGTGATTTAACTTCTCCAGAGTAACAAGTTCCAATTTATGGGAAAAGAGGATTATATTCTACTTTTTCACTTGAAACTACAGGGTCTAGATTAATAAGATGTTAGAAGAGAACTTGGTACTATTAATCCAACACGTTCACCTTGTGGCTGGGAAACTAAAGCCCAGAGAAGTGAAGAGTGATTTGACCAAGCCACAAAGCTAATCCTTGGCATTGACATTGATAGTTATGCTGTTTGTGAGAATAGTTTCTCAGATCTTTGAGTTCTGGCCAAGGATACTTCCTGGTTGCCAAAAGTTTCCAAGAAGTTTATCTTGGAAATTCCATGAGTTTGTCACCCAAGAATTAATTTTACCAAGACAGATGGCATTGTTGGCAAGAATGGGCTGTCACAATCCAATTTTTTTTTTTTTCTTGAGGCTTCATATCTACACAATGGGCACCGTCCAAATTTTGAAATCAGAAAAGGGGCTGGCATTTCATTTTAGAATTCAGATGATTGATGTTCACTATTTGAGATTTTAGTCAGATATTTTCATGCTTGGTAAAGTAATGTTTTTCTCCAGATAACACCCAGATATTTTTCCTTCATTTAGCTTGTGCATGAAGTCCCACATACTATTAATCTTATTAATCTTGTCTGAAAACTATTACAAAGGTGAAGCTACCAGCATTATTTTATTGAGGTTTATTCTAATAATCTTAATGTCTTAATGAAAACAATAAAAGTTTTTTCTTACTTGTACGAAGTCTGTTATAGTTTTGGCTCTCTCTCCAGGGTAGCTGCTTTTCATATTACGGTTCAGCATAGAATCTCCACAAGACACACTTCCACAACCACTTCAGCTGAGAGGCACAGGCTGAAGGTTCAAGTGTCAACTGAATGCTTCCACATGGAAATGTCCCATATCCCTTTTGTTATACAGCCTAAAGCTGAGGGGAATGATAGTTTAGCATTACAGTTACCTTTGTTGAGCTGAATGGATAAAGTTTTTAAAAGGAATCATTAATTAAAATTGTTCACATTTTTTACCCTTTTGACAAAAACTCAGTGATTAAGACCACAAATGCAAAATGAGGGCCCCACAGTCAACCTAGATGCAGCCGAGTCCTTGCTTTGTGCTTATCACTGTGCAAAGAGCTTTTCAGGTGTTATTTTATTGAAAACAGTCTCTCAATAATCCTAAAAGCTTGCTGTTATTGTTGCCACTTTATAAATGAATGAACTGAGGTTCAGTGATTTGTCCAGAGTTATACAACTAGCCTAACAATGGGGCAAGATTTTTAAGAAGCAAAGGGAAAACCAAACAATAACACTGTGTGGAACACCATTCTTATAAATCTAAATCTAGTAAATAAGAAGCATTATAGTCAAGCCTTTTGCTTTCTTCCAGTCTCCTTCTCCTCCTCCTCTTCCCCTCTCTCTCCCTCCCCCTCTCATTACCTCTCCTCCTCCTCCTCCTCTTCCTCCTCCTCCTTCTTCTTCTCCTCTGCTTTTAAGTAGATTCCACACAAACTCACAGCCCTCAGACCAAGACTTGGGCTGAGATCAAGAGTCAGGTGCTTAACTGATTGAGCCAACTAAGTGCCCCTTGCCTTTTGCTTTCTAATAAAAAGTTCTCTTCTGAACAACTATGAATGGTGGAGCCACTCAGTTCTTGAACTGTTTTTTTTTTTTAACTCTTGTATTGCCCTGACAAATGTCTTCCATTGTTATCTTAAACTGTTGTTCTGCTTTTATTTTTAAATTTTTTATCTGTCAGAGAGAGAGGGAGAGTGAGCATGCAAGCAGGGGAGCAGCAGACAGAGGGAGAAGCTGAGGAGAAGCTGCCTCGTCAGGGACCCTCTTGCAGGACTCAATCCCAGGACCCTGGGATGATGACCTAAGCCAATGGCAGACTCTTAACTGACTGAGTCCCCCAGGCATCCCTCTTAAGCTGTTTTTTTTTTTTTTTTTTTTTTTTTTTTTTACACCATTTTAAAGGTAAGAATCATATCTGCTTTTATCCTGTGTCCCATCAACACAGAACAAAGTAACTGGCACACAGGGTGTTTCATGGATTTGTTTTTTAAAGGATTTCCACTGTAGCTTTGAAGGGAGCAACAGTACAAAAAGAGCATTGCAAGAATATTAAAATGACTGATACGACATAGTGGATGATTCTCCCTTTGTTTTTGCATTATGTATATCATTACCTAGAATTTTAAATGTTTCCTCTCAGCAGAATGCTTATTACTAAATCATGAAAAACATAGGAAGGGAGGATGGGAGTTGGGGAAGGCTCTGCCTTGGAAATGCTCATCTTGAGCCCCTGTAGTACTTAATTTTCATCTTGGTGGATGTGAGAACATCTAGGTTGGAATAATATTTGAATTACTTGTCAGGCCTGTTAGACAAGCTGGCATAAATCTCATTTCACATTGACATTTTTCAACTAAGATTTAACAGTCCAAAAACTCAGGTAGATGCTGCCAAAAACACCACAAAACCTGAAGGTTTGGAATGTCTTCAAGGAAGGAAAAGCAGGAGTGACAATTAATTTCCTTGAAGGTCACAGTCTAAGAATGATGCAGCATCTTCAGAATTTTGACAACCTGGCTGCCCTTAAGAGGCCTCCAAAGTATTCCTAGCAAATACTTAATCATGTTTCTCAGAATAGACCTTGCTTTAGAAAATTTAATAGAATGGAGTTTTGGCTTAAAATAGTTTGATTTCCACCCCCCAGCCTCATTTCTGGTTGATCTAGATAATGGAGAATCAGTTAGAGAATGCATGCTAGGGAAAAGCAAATCCTAGAATAAGAGGTCTTGAGTAGATGTCATTACATATGAAAGGAAACTATCCTAATTTTCCTCATCTCTATTTTTTTATTATCATATAATGTATTATTTGCCCCAGGGTACAGGCCTGTGAATCATCAGGCTTACACATTTCACAGCATTCACCATTGCACATTCCCTCCCCAATGTCAATCATCCAGCCACCTGGTCCCTAACCCCCCACAGCACAACAACTCTCAGTTTGTTTCCTGAGATTGAGTCTCTTTGTCTCTTCGTCTCTCCCCCAATCCTATCTTGTTTCACTTTTTTCTTCTCATCTCTATTTTTTATTCTTCCTCTTGATTCCTAGGCATGCCTCATTTTCTGCCCCCCCCACATTTTCTCTCCAGCCCCAAATGTCTACCTCTTCCTCTATATAAAGTAGAGACCTCTTATTTGCCTAACTAACTCCCATTCATCAGTGAGATTTCAACCAATGCTAGCGAGAAATCTCTCCTCATTTTTGATCCCAATAGTTCCCTTGACATTGAAGGAAGCACTTATTGACATGAGTGTTGTGTTTACTTATTCTGAGGGATGAATGACTGACAAGCATAATACAGAGTCCTCACAGATGGGTTTTCTTGTAAGAAAGTACAAGAAGGTAGGGGAGACAGGTAGGAAAAATAATCCACACTGAGTATCAGATATTTGTGGGTTTCTCTATAGTCATCTAAAATGGTCTCAAAAATGACACTCTGAGGTAAACTCTTATCACTTTTCCACAACTTACAGCTGATAAAATTGAAACTCAAGTAAGTGGTGTACACCCAAGGAATTCCAAAACCCAGGCATGAGGGAAGGTTGTTTTCTTTTTTCTTTTCTTTTCATTCTTTTTTTTCCTGCCAAAAGAAGGTAAATTGCTTCTACTGTCAAGGATGGGGTATTGAATTTAGTTCCCACTGTAGGAGAGAGCTTTTGAATGAAAAACTCATTCAAGCAATGAGTCCAAATGTGTTTTTCTCCTTTGTTACTAGCTTGCTTTTGTTCATGCCACTGAAGCCCTGGGTTTCAAATAAAGCAACAACCCTGTAAGAGATATTATGAGATACAACATTACAGTCCAGTTGGAGACAATTACTATACGTTTGCTCAGTGCTCAAGTCTATGAGGGGATTTTAGAATCAAATTTATACAAATGCAGGAATCTCTGATCATGATTATGAGCCCTGTTCAGGCAGAGGTGTGGTGGGCCACATCAAGTGCCCAGAATCAGAGTGAAGTTAAAATGAAGGTGTCACCTCCTGGCTTTTCCTGTAATCCCTGGTCTTCTTTGTTATAGCCATATTTCACACAGAAACCCTTTAAGGTTTATGTTCAAATTTTGCCATCAACAAAAATTGCCATGGCTTAAGCAAAGCAGGAATGGTAGCCTCTATTTGACTGATGAGAAAAAAAAATGACATCTAGATATTTTAAAGGCTTCGTAAATGTAACAAAATGTGAAACTGTGACCCAAATCCTTCAGTTCTTGCCACAAACATATTGTTTTTTCCGCATTACTTAAAAGGGGATCATAATAAAACAGGACTTTAAATTGAATTAAATTTGCAATCACATCTTTGATACATGTAAAAAAGGGACAAATGGTTGATATGAATCCACCTATATAAATAATAACATTAATGTGAATGGATTAAATACTCCCATCAAAAGACAAGTAAGTTAGGCTGAAAATATGATTCAACTATATGTTCTCTATAGGTGATAATGCTTTAGATTTAAATATATGATAGCTTAAAAGTAAAAGGATGAAAAAGTTATGGCATGCAAACAGGAGTCATAGAAAAGCTAAATGGCTACATTAAATCAGACAAAATAGATTACAAGAGAAAAAAATGTGACAAGAGACACGATAAACGTTTTATAATGATAAAAGAGTAAGTCCATTAGGGTTAGATAACAATTATAAACATAAGCACACCTAAAAATAGAGTTTCTAAAACATAAAGTGAAAACAGAATTAAAAGGAGACATCAGCAGTTCAATAATAATAGAAACTTCAATACTCAACTTCAGCAATGGATAGAACTAGATGAATTACCATCCAGATGGCTATAGAAAACTAAACAGTATAAACCAACTAGATCTAACAGACATTTCTAGACCACTCAATGACAATAGCAAATACATTCTTCTTAAGCACACACAGAACAGTCTCTAAGAAACTCTACATGGTGAGCCATAAAACAGGCCTTGAGAAATATAAAAGGATTGAAATAAAATAAAGTATGCTCTCTGACTACAGTGGAATGAAATTATAAATCAATAGCAGGACTGTTTGGACAACATACAAATATGCAGGAAAAAAAATATACTACTAAATTACCAACTTGTCAAGAAGGAATTCACAAAAGAAACTAGAAATGTTTTGAGATGGATGAGAATAAAAAGGCAGCGAAAGCAGTGCTTAGGGAAAAATTTATAGCTATAAACACCTGTATTAAAAAGAAGCAAGATCTTGGGGTGCCTGGGTGGCTCAGTGAGTTAAAGCCTCTGCCTTTGGCTCAGGTCATGATCTCAGGGTCCCAGGATCAAGCCTCACATCGGGCTCTCTGCTTAGCAAGGAGCCTGCTTCCCTTTCTCTCTCTCCACCTGCCTCTCTGCCTACTTGTGATCTCTGTCAAATAAATAAATAAATAAATCTTAAAAAAAAAAAAAAAAGAAGAAGCAAGATCTTAAATCAGTCATCTAAATTTGTAACTTAACAAACTAGAAAAATAAGAGAAAAATAAATCTTTGGCCAGCAAATGGAAGGAAAACTAAGCAATAGAGTGGAAATTAATGAAACAGAGAATAGAAAGGAAAAAGAGAAAAACAGTGAAACTAGAAGTTGGTTAGTTGCAAGATCAACAAATTTGGGGAAAAAAAAACTTTAGCTATCTTGGGCCCTCCACCCAAAAAAAGGGGAGAGAGAGAAAAAAGTTAAATTATTAAAATCAGAGTGAAAAAGAGAATATTATAACTGATCTTGCTGACATATTTCAAAAAAATATAAGGGGCTATTATATTATAAACAACTGTATGCCAAAAATTGTTAAGTTAGATGAAATGAACAAATTCCTAGAAAAACACAAATTACACAAAACTGACCTATAAAAAATAATCTGACTATGCCTGTAACAACTAAAAATATTGAATTAACAATTTAACACTTTTTACCAAAAAAAAAGCCCAGGTCAAATGTCTTCACTGGTGAATTCCACTAAATGTTGAAAATAAAATTAATATCAATCTTTCATTACAAGACTTTACTTTGTAAAGTCTTACAAAAAATAGAAGAGGGAATACTTCTTAATTCATTCTGTGAGAGCAGTATTACCTAAGTATCAAAACTAGACAAGTTATATGAGAAGATAAAATTATATATCCATATTCATTATCAATATAAGTGTAAAAATCCTCAACATAACAAACAAATTGAATCTAGCAACATATGAAAATGATTATGCACATGACCTAGTAGGACTTACCCTGGAATACCAGGTTACTTTTTTTTTTTATTTATTTTTTTTTAAAGATTTTTATTTATTTGTTAGAGAGAGAGAGATACAGAGCGCAAGCACAGGCAGACAGAGTGGCAGGCTAGAGGCAGAGGGAGAAGCAGGCTCCCTGCTGAGCAAGGAGCCCGATGTGGGACTTGATCCCAGGACACTGGGATCATGACCTGAGCCGAAGGCAGCCGCTTAACCAACTGAGCCACCCAGGCGTCCCTACCAGGTTACTTTAACATCTGAAAATTAATCAGCATAATACACTGCATAAATAAAATGAAGGAGAAAAACCACATGATCAATTCAGTTGACAGAAAAACCTTTTCACAAAATTCAACACTCTTCATGATAAATACACTTAACAAAATAGGAACTGAAGGAACTTCATCTTAATAAAAGATATTTCTGAAAAACCTTGTAGCTAACATCATACTAAATAGTGAAAGCCTGGGTGTCTTTCCCCTAAGATTCATAATAGAATAAATATATCTACTTTCTTCACTTCTGTTCATTATTGTACTAGAGATTCCAGATAGAGTAATTAAACATGAAAAAGAAATAAAAAGCATCCATACCAGAAATTAATAAGTAAAATTATCTCTATAGATAACATGATATTGTGTAAAGACAATTTTTTAAAAATCCACTAAAAAACCAGTTTATTAGAATTAATAAATGAATTCATCAAGATTACAAGTATAAGATCAATATATGAAAATCAATTCTATTTCTAAACACTTGCAATTACACTTAAAATCAACAAAATAGAATAAAATATTTAGGATTAAAATTACCTAAGAAGCACAAGACTTGAAAGTACAAGAAACCTACAAAATATCACTGAAAAAAAATTAAAGGAGACTTAGATAAATGGAGAGAGATACCATATGCATGGGCCTGAACACTTAATATTGTTAAGATGATAATACTCTTCACATTGAACTACAGATTCAATGCAATCCCTACCATCATCAAAATTGGTCCCCCTCCCCCACTAGAAGTTGATAGTAGTCAAATAACCAGAATAGCCAAAAGAATCTTGAAAAAAGGACAAAGTGGAAGGGCTCATACTTCCCATTCCCATTCTGTGAAGCTACAAATGAAGAAGCTGAGATACTGGTATTTGGGCTGCAAAATTCTTTGTGGTGGGTGCTGTCTGGTGCATTAAAGGATATTCAGCAACATCTGTGGCCTCTACCCACCAGATATCAGCAGGAGAGCCCAGTTGGGACAATCAAAAATGTCTCCAAACGTTTTAAAATGTCTCTTGGAGGGCAAAATCACCCTGGTTAGTAACCACTGCTCTAGATACTATTCTTTCCCCAAGGAACGCTGAAGACAAATAACCATAACCTTCAAGAAATCCCCAGGCCAATGGGATACAATGGTTATTTTGACTGAGGGGAAAAAATTGTTTGGACATTAAAGAAACAGAAATGTAAATAATAAAGTAGAAAACAATGTGAAAATTGTTAAAACAGCATGAAAAACCCATAGTAGAATCACAGCATCAAGAGTGATTGATTGTGCCCTTGGGGAAAGCTAGGCTTAAGAAGAGCTTAGCAGGGAAAGTAAAATTTGATTTGGACCAAGAAAGCTGAGTGAGTAAAGAAGGGAAACACATTACAGGCTGGAGGGGAAAAGATGAGCAAAGTGTGGAGCTGTGCAGGTTGCAGGCAAAAGGGTATGCAGGGACTGGATAAGGCCAAGGATGGCAAGTAATGATGCCGAGAAGACCTATTATTTGCATCTTTATTTTAACTCTTCCTTATACATAACTTGAAATTTGTAGCAGGTCTTGCTTATGCAATTTTCCCTGGCTTCCCAGTGTGTGAATAAAAGTAAAATCAAAACTAGAGGGGACTTTTAAGTCCATTTTATAAAACCAAGAAAAATCCAGAGCAGGAGATCAACATAAGAAGCAATTTTTCCTCTTTGAATTTCTGCCTGAGTGCAGGGAGGATTTTTTCTTCTACTTTCTTTCTCTCTTCCTGATCCCCTGAGTAATTTAAAATCCTCTTGAGCAGAATGCTTGCTAAGGCATAGGAGAAAATAATCTTAATTGGCTCTTTCCAATCTGCATTTGTGGGAATGGGTGTGACTGTTCCTCAGTCATTTACATCTGATGGTATTTTTAATTTGGGTAATTCCTTAAGTGAATGATAATAGATGCATGTAAATTTCCCTGCTTCTTGGAAACTGTCATACCTGGAGTTACTTCAGCATAGAAAACTAATGATGGACTAAGAAAATAGTCATTCCAGATGTAGGCAAACCCTCATTTCAATTGGCAACATGGATTTTGACCCATAAAGAGGTGAGGACAATGGTAGTTACCAGGTTTTCAAGGTCTACAAGACAAAAATCGTTTAAATACTTCACATTCATCGTATTAGTTGATTTCAGACAATAGTCCTATGTCAGTCTTAAAATCCTCACATTGTAAATGTGAGCACCAAGTCACAGTGAGATTAAGAACCAAGTCACAAATAATAATCAGGAAAGCTGTGATTGAGTATGGGGGTCTGTGGATTTCAAGGTCTATGGTTTTAACCCTAACTCAACACTGCTTCTTTCTTGGCCTAGACATACAGCTGAATATATTTTGACATGTTTTCTATTAGAAAATTGGTACTGTCATATAATGTACAGTATTATTACCCAAAGATCAAATGTCAGTTTTCTAAAGGCAAGGGACATGTATGATTGAGAAAATCGAGAATGTGGGAAGTATGTGGCTTGGCACAGGTCACATTTAGATCATAAACACATGTAGTAAGGATCCCAAAACTTTAGGATGCAGCTTTTCAGTTGAGAGAAGGGTCATCAAAGATTTTTTTTTTTAAGTAAAATAGAGTTAGCTAGCTAGCATAGTGCTTTGAAGACAGATATTAGAATTCTATGTCAAAACAAAGATTTGTGGTCACTAGAAGACTGAAGAGAATATAGTGGACAATGTGATCAAAGAATGAATTTTGGTATGATGAGGAATGTGCTGATTGGCTGAGAGCAAGCAGTAGGAGGCAGGACAGCAAGCCAGCAAGTCATAGAGTAGAAATGTTTTAGAGCAAGAAAAGTTTAGCATAAGAATTTAGCCATAATCTTGGACAGAAAGAGTCCAAAAGATATTAAGAAAAATAGGACAGTTGCATTAGGTGTACATATCAATATGGAAGAGAGAGAAAAAGTGGTGTATATAATTAATAAAGGTTATGAAGCATCTGGGCAAGCTGTTCAACCAGGAAGGTCTAAGAAATGCTATTTTATTCGCATTCACTCTAATGTGGTGGCTGTGTAGCCTATTGAAAATATCCTGAGGTCAGCGGTAATCTAGAACCAAATGGCGGGAGAATAACAAGAGTTCCGTGGCATCAAGTGATCTTCATGGGTCACTCCTCGTGCTAAGTGCATAATTATTTCTTTAATCTCCATAACCACATGAGGTAGCTTGTATTATTTCTTATATTCTATGGGCTCAGACTTGTCAATTCACTTGTCTAAAGCCATGCTGCTGGCAAGTGCTGGGGTACAATTCAGTCAGGTTTTTCTGATCCCAGAACTCTGCTTTTTACATCTGTGCAATTCTTCCATGAAGGAAAGGAGGGAGGGAGGGACAGCTGGGAGGCAGGGAGCATTTAGGCCCAAAGTGGAAATTCTATTCACTTACTAACTATTGGCATAGAAGGGGGTGCTGTTACCCATTTGGGGCAGTGGAATATACAATTATGTTGACTATGGGGAGATTCTGGTAACAATAGAGACAAACCAAAAGAGACTCTTAACTACAGGAAACAAACTGAGAGTTGGTGTAGAGGAGGTGGGTGGGGAAATGGGGTCCCTGGGTGATGGGCATTAAGGAGGGCACATGACGTAATGAGCACTGGGTGTGATAGGCGATGGAAGAATAATTGAACTCTACATCTGAAACTAATGGTACAGTGTATGCTCATTAATTCAGTTTAAATAAAATAAGAAAAACAAAAGAGACACATCAAATAAATAATCTCTGCTGGGTGTTTGTGAGTGAAATTGTGGTAACTGGAATTACTAAAACCATTTTAGGACCACAAGGAGAGGTAGGCTTTAAGCTAAAAGGAAGAAAAAATCTGGTCCATTGACTTGCTTAATTAACTAATTCCAGGGTTTCTCTACCCAAGATTTCTCTGAGTCCTTTTATTGTTTAAACCATTTTGTATTGTTTAGTGGATACTTATTTCTATCTTGCTAGTGTGGGAAATAAGGATTACACATTGGACTTGACCTATCTGAAGTATAATCTGAGATGGCACACTACTTATTCCTTCTTTGGGGCCATTGGTCCTCATCTTCATGTGGAATATCCCAGTTTTCTCAAGATGAGGAATATCCTAATTCTCTCTGTCTTTTTCCCACCACAAACTATGGAATCTTTGCTTCTACTACCCCATTGTTTTCTAGTTTTCTCTGTGAATTCCTCACTCATTTGGATCCCATCTTAAAATGCAAACATCTAAGCATGTACTAAGTATTCTACACTGTGCCAGATGCTGGTGAATAAGTTTACCTTCACTGATAAGATCATTCTGTAGTTTAACTTGATTCAGTTCAATCTATTTATTTATAGTATAGGTATATTCACAAAATATATTCATCCCTAAAGTTATTCATTGGTTTATATAACACATACTCAGTGAGCACCTAAAGAACTATGTGCCTGCCAGATTATGGATCTACACAAATGGACAATACATTGTATATAAGAAGCACCCATGACTTGAACACTTAGCAGATTAATTAAAGTTCTAGAATAAGGGTTTGAAGAGAGTTTAATGGGAGTGGAAGTCTGAATCAGATGTTGGGGGAGGGGACATAAAATGGAGCATGACATGGTTTCTGCCTTAAGAAGGAAACAGGGATATGTTGGGATTGCCTACATTTAAGATTCATATCCCTTCCCAAGATTATATTCTATACCTAAAGTGACTTTATATAACTATAGGATCCCTAATATGCATAAGTATTTATTATCCCCAGATACCTCATGTTCATATCTTATCCCCTGGGAACTTATTATCTAGCTTTTAACAGGGCTTTCAGTGCTGACATCTGAAGCTCTTTTTGCATTTTTCTTAAACTGCTCTTATTAGCCTCACTCAGAGACTATTTAAAACCTGGAAAGTTAGGGTAACCTTGGGCAAGGTATTTAATCTCTCCAAGACTCTAGATCCAAGAAATAGAAATGATGGCACTTATCTCAGGACTTTGTTAGGATTAAGTTACCTAATAAAAGAGGAGAATAATACAGTGCCTAGTACATAGTAAGCACTCGACATATAATGGTTTTACTACTGACCTTCCTGATCCTCAGATAATTAAACTTCTGCTGTTCTTCTAATATTCCAACACTTTTAAATTTTCTAAGTACTTTTGCTCACTTTCTTCTTTCTTTATAGGAAACTCCATTTCTTATATTTTCTGAATTCCGATATGTTCTTCACAGCCCACAGTGAACTCTTGAGTGCAGTAAATGGAATTTAATGTATGTCTGCTTGTCAAAAATAACCTCACAATCTTTTGAAGCACTTTGAATCTTGAAGTACTTTTATGAGAAGTGGATTATGGAGAAGCTATCTTGTGTATTTGTTGTTAAGATGTGACATCATAAGGGTGCCTGGTTAGCTCAGTCAGTTCAGCCTCTCACTCCTGGTTTCAGCTCAGGTCATATTCTCATGATCATGAGATCGAGACCCACATGGGCCTCTGTGCTCAGTGTGGAGTCTGATTTAGATTCTCTCTCCCTTTCCCTCCTCCTCACACTCTGTCTTCTTGCCAAATTAATAAAATCTTCAAAAAAAAAAAAAAAAGACATGACATCTTCATTGTCTACTCAAGAGGAAAATAGTAGTTTTACCAAATGTCTGTGGTGTCTCAGTAATGGGAGATCTTTCAGCAGACAAAACTGATCAATTTGATGTTCTAAGAGTTCTATACTCTATATACTCTATCGGACCTCAGCTAGTTATGCACAGGCTACTATAAAATAGAAATTAGCACTTGGGTGAAACAATCCTTCCAGAATTCTCCCTCAAAGACCAAAGTTTTCATTTGCAAAAGAAAAGTCTTTTATAGAGATAAAATAATGCTAAGAAAGAGTGGCTTTTGTATAGGATTACAATAAACTAAGGATATTATTATCTCTATTTTACAGATTAAGAAACTGAGGCTTAGGAGACGTGTTTTGAAAGAAGTTTTTATGGCCGATGTCAAAAAGGTAACTGCCTATGTTCTCCTCTAGGATTTTGGTGGACCTGTCTCACATTGAGGTCTTTTATCCATTTAGAGTTTATCTTGTGTATGGTGTAAGAGAACGGTTGAGTTTCATTCTTCTTTGTATAGCTGTCCAATTTTCCCAGCACCATTTATTAAAAAGACTTTTTTCCACTGGATATTTTTTCCTGCTTTGTTGAAGATTAGTTGACCATAGTGTTGAGGGTCCATATCTGGGGTCCCTATTCTGTTCCTTTGAACTATGTGTCTGTTTTTGTGCCAGTGCAATGCTGTCTTGATGATCACAGCTTTATTATATAGTTTGAAATCAGGCAACATGATGTCCCCAGCTTTGTTTTTCCTTTTCAGCATTCCCTTGGCAATTCGGGGTCTTTTCTGGTTCCATACAAATTTTAGGATTGTTTGTTCCAGCACTTAGAAAAATGACATTGGTATTTTTCTAAGTGCTAGAACTTCTTTCAAAACACTTCAGCAACTTCTTCCAAAACATGTTTCCAAAGGCAAGGGAAACAAAAACGAAAATGAACTTTTGGAATTTTTTCAAGATAAAAATCTTCTGCATAGCAAAGCAAACAGTCAACAAAACAAAGAGACAACACATGGAAAGGAAGAAGATATTTGCAAATGACACTACAGATAAAGGTCTGGTATCCAAGATCTATAAAGAATTTCTCAAAATCAATGCCCAAGAAACAAATAATCAAGTGAAAAAGTGGGCAGAAGACATCAACAGACACTTCTCCAAAGAAGACATACAAATGGCTAACTGAGACATGAAAAAATGTTCAACATCATTAGCCATCAGGGAAATTCAAATCAAAACCACATTGATATACCACCTTACACCAGTTAGAATGGCACAGATTAACAAGGCAGGAAACAACAAATGCTGGAGAAAATGTGGAGAAAGGGGAACACTCTTACACTGTTGGTGGGAATGCAAGTTGGTGCAGCCACTTGGGAAAAGAGTGTGGAGACTCCTTAAAAAATTAAAAATAGAGCTATCCTATGACCCTGCAATTGCACACTGGGTATTTACCCCAAAGATACAGATGTAGTGATGAGAAGGGCCATATGTACCCCCAAGGTTGATAGCAGCAATGTCCACAATTGCCAAACTGTGGATAGAGCTGAAATGCCCTTCAACAGATGAATGGATAAAGAAGATGTGGTCTATATGTACAATGGAATATTACTCAGCCATAAGAAACAATGAATACCCAACAATTATATCAACATGGATGGAACTAGAGGAGATTATGCTAAGTGAAATAAGTCAAACAGAGAAAGTCAATTATTATATGGTTTCACTTATTTGTGGAATATAAGGACTAGCATGAAGGACATTAGGGGAAAGGAAGAAAAAATGAAGGAAGGAAATCAGAGTGGGAGATGAACGATGAGAGACTATGGACTCTGGGAATCAAATGGATGGTTTTAGAAGGGGCGGGGTTGGGAGGATGGGTGACCCTAGTGACGGGTATTAAGGAGGGCATGTATTGCATGGAGCACTAGGTGTTATATGTAAGCAATGAATCATGGAACACGACATCAAAAACTAATGATATACTGTATGGTGACTAACATAACACAATGATTTAAAGAAAGGAAACTGAGGTTTACAGAATTAAAGTATTTTCCTAAGGTTTGGTGTCAGAGCTAGCAAATGGTAGCGCCAGGATTTGAGCCCAGTTCTGTCGGATTCTAAACTTACGCTTTTTTATGTTGTTCTGTGTTTATTTCTGTTGTTTTCAACAACTCAGGAATGGAGAACTAAGTTGCTATCCTCTGTCTTCATTGTATACTGTTTTTGTACTTTCACAGTAAGCTGGGGTGTTCAGAGGAGTATAAATGAAAGTGAAAGGCACTTTCCATGCAGGAGGCACTGCGTGGTCCAGAAGCACCCTCAGATGTCTTTATCTTTGGTCACTTCCCTGTTCTTCACACTGGAATGTGATTTGTAGAGAACTTGAGACTGATGCTTCAGAGTAATTTTAATTGCTGTTGGTAGGGATAGAAGGATGTTTCTTCTGCATTGTATGTCTCTATCCCATGTTCTTCACCTCCTCCCTCCAAGAGAAGTCACTAATCCAATAGGTCAATTTGCCAGACACTGATTAGGTCATATTTGTTAGAGAGAAAAATCTTTTTGGGGTAGAATGTCCATACCCGGCCTTCTATTCTACTTCCTTTCATCTGAATACATTGAAAAGGTCCTGTTATAGGTGTCCAGACCAAATGTGATAAGGCTCTATCATTTGGATTTGGCTTGGAAGGAAGGGTTGAAGGAAGGGTTCTTTGTTGTTTGAACCTAAGCCATATATATGTTCTAGTGCATATTTACCAGAGTTCTGATTTTGGATTCCTTGGCCAAGGCCCAGCTATTACTAAAGGGAAGTGTGGGTTCTTATTTGTTAATGTTCCTTGGGTATATCCCCCTAAATCACCTTGGGAGCTGGAGGTAGAGATTGTTGGTTGGTCAACACCCCAGTATTCCTGGGTACCTGGCATAATATCACTTTAATACCACTAAAAAGTCAGCAAAACTCTTAACCTTTTCCAATGTTTTATACATTAAATTTTATTTCCAGAAATAGATGGTCTTTAAGGTCGGAGATTGACCTTTACATTTCCAATCTCCTGTTAGAAGCACACCAATTGATCTCAGCAGAAAAGAATCTAAGGCAGCAGGTAAAGCATTGACCCTGTCTCTGCACCAGAACCCTATGTTGGTCCCCTGGGATATTTGAAATAACTCTTACAAACAAAAGTATTCCTACTTTACAGATGAGCCTAATTTTTTGACCAGATTGACATCAACAATAACAACAATAATAAATAATTTCTGCTTGTAACTGAAAAATTTCAGAGATAGAGAAAGCCTGGTTAATTCAGGGTCTTGCCCTCTTCTCTGTTAGTTTTCACCTCAGGATTATTTTTTTCATGACATCAAAATGACTCCAAGCACCACCTTATTCAAATATAATGTACAATAGAATTGCTACAAGTAGATGGGAAGAAAATTAATAAGATTCAAGGGGGACCTGGCTGGCTCAGTTGGGAGAGCATGCCCACTCTCGATCTCGGAGTCATGAATTCAAGCCCAACATTGTGTGCGGAGATTACTTAAAAATAAATAAACATTAAAAATAAGATTCAACAAAAATTTGGCTTGATTTATCATGGTGGAAGGTGCTAAGTTGTCTTACTTTTCAATACCCAGTTCTGTTTCTTGATTGGCTAGATTCTTAAGTGGTGTCAGATATCACTTCTAATAGCAACTATAAATGATTGAAGTTATGTCCATAGGAAGTTTAAGCACTGCCCTTCATATCTGTCTTGTGTTAGTGACAAGCTACTAACAGAAACTGTACCTGGACAGCATAAAGAGCAGTGAGTATTTGGCAAAGATTTGTTAAATGTTGTGAGAGTTAAACTGGATAATTCAGATTAGCAAATCTGAATAACGACAAAGTCTCCAATTTTCTTTTCTTTGGGCAAATGGCTCCTGCAATGTAAGTGAAAATTAATTATACAGCTTTGTAAAGCAAAAAATGTTAGGGACAAAGGAGAGATGTGAAATGGAACTAACATTTGTTAAGCACTGATAATGTGCTAGACAGTGTACTAGACACTTTACACATGTTATTCATTCTTTTGAGACAACGTTATGAAATACCTATTAGGTGATAGGCAGTGCATTCTCTGATGTGACTGTCAATATAAATAAAACATGATATTTTCTTTAACAAAGTTATAGCCTAGAGGGAGAGATGAACAACTAGGTCAGCATTCATATTGTGATGTGATAAATAGTATTATTGCTCAGAGGACATCAAAATCAGACAGAAAGTCCACAGATGGTTCCCAAATTTAGAAGTGCTTGAACTAAGTTTTGCAAGAGGACAAAGGGGTCAATTATTTGAAAATGGAAAACTGGATATTGCTGATATCAAGAATAGCATGTGTAGGAGTGCCTCGGTGGCTCAGTTGGTTAAACAACTGTGTTTGGCTTGGGTCATGATCCCAAGATCCTGGGGTTGAGCTCCAGGTAGAACTCCCTGCTCAGCAGGGAGCCTGCTTCTCCCTTCCCTCTACACCTCCTCCTGCTTGTGTTCTCCCTCTCACTCATTCTCTTGAATAAATAAAATCTTTTTTTTTTTTTTTAAAAAAGAATAGCATGTGTGAAGATGCAGGGATATGGAACAGTGTGAGATAGCTGGAGTTTGGAAAACTTACAAATTATGTAGAATAGTAGCTGGAGATGAAGCTACAGAGTTGGATATGGTTCAGGTTATGGAACATGGAAGCCTTAGAAGCCAGGTGGTGGGTATTATGGAGGGCATGTATTGCATGGAGCACTGGGTGTGGTGCATAAACAATGAATTCTGTTATGCTGAAAGAAATAAATTAAAAAAAAAAAAAAAAGAAGCCATGAGGACATTCTTCATTTTGAGAGTTATGGGGAACTACTGATGAAGATTAATCCCAGAAATATCATGATCATTTTTGCATTGGAAGTAATCACTCCAGAAGCAGTATGTGTGATGGAGGAGGAAGACAGAAGAAGCAGTATTTTATAATCCCTTCAAGCATTAATAATGAAAGCATTGGAAATAGAAGGGGAGAGACTGATGCAGGATGAGGAAATAGAGTTGATGTGGATGGTGCATGAGTGAGAGAGGTCTACAAGGTTCCCCACATTTGAGGCTGGGGTTGCATATACAGGCATTTTTCAAGATAAGAAATATTACGAAAGGAGCCGGTGTCAGGAAAAGACAGAGTTCAGTTGGGCATATGGATGTAATGGGCACCTCCTGAAGTAGAGCAAGGATTTGGTTTATTTATTTGATGATATACTCTGCCCACATGTTCATATGGATAGAGAGAAAAAGTCATCTTTCTTCCTTTTTTCCCCTCCTAAATTTCACTGGAGTATACCTTCTTAGCTATGCACATGCAAGGAGAGTAGTCATCCCTTATAAATGGGAGTAGGTGTAAGATTCTAAGCAGAGTACTAAACAGGCAAGTGTCAGACATCTTCAACCTCCTCTCTCTGACATTGCAATTTTGAGAAACCCATTGGGCTGATATGGCACTGACCAAAAACCACAGGGAGGAAAATACCTGGGGTCTAAAAGGAACTCTGTAGCAGGGAAGGGGAATTGGTCCGCTGACTGACTCTTTTTCCAGGGTTAACAAAATGGCCTGAATTGATGGAGAATTGATGGCTTACCTGGCATACCTGGGAAACAATTTCCAAATATGTGACTGTGGGTCAAATAGCTGTAGACCTAAAGTTTGGGAATATGCAAGTATTTAAATTAGTAAAGGCATAACACTGGTAGTGAACAAATGTCTAGAAAAATGGGCACGACCAGTGTTCAAAAGTGACCCTTGTGGCCACTGTGGTGCTACTCGTGGGGTAGGAGGGTTTTGTAACTCATCTTTTTCATCTGGAGTTTGAAAAAGAGAACTAGATATATTTGGGTTGAGTGAACTCCTGAGTTCTTCTACAATGATGTGTATCTATGAACATAAACATGTGAGAATTTGAACAATTAGTTGAAAGGATAAAAGACATGTGGTTTCATCTGCATCTTAAACTGGTAGAGTGGGTCAGATAGATTATACTGAATTTGTAGTACCTGCAGCGAAGTCAGATAAAGATATTGAAGAGGAAGATGGAGGCAAGAGTGAGAAGGTCAAGAGACATCTTAGAGTTGAAAATACAGATGTAATTAGTATGTAGATGGTAATTGAATATATGTTTTCATACAAGATCATTAAGGGGAAACATGGTTAAAAGACCTGGAGACCACTAACATCTAGGTGGTTAGTGGAAGAGGAGAGGTCTATGAATGAAAAGCCAGGGAGATATTAGAAAGAATGAGAACCATGAACTCATAGAGGTCAAGCAAAGAGAGATCACTCAAGAGTAGCAATGGTCAAAATTCAAATGCAATAAGAAATCTAAATATGCCTAAAACAAAAAATATACTGGCTTTTCTGACATATATTTTATCCCTGTACCTTTCAGTTATGTGAACCGATAAATGTTTTTGTTGCTTACATCAGTTTGGGTTGGGGTTTTGTTTCACTTGAATCCACAAGAGCCCTAGTTGATGTTGTTTAGATTTTCACATAGACTCTGATGTCTCCCAAGGTGATGGTGTACTTAGGTATCCTGGCTATAGGCATCTAGAGGCTGCAGGATGGAAGAGATAATCTGCATATAGTCATATATGTCACTTATTAATATGTATCACTGGCTTTGATACAGAACACACAGCTCCTGAAAGTCAAGATTCCTAACCACAACAGATTTTGAAATAGAACCCTTGTTAATGGATGTCATAGATGGTCTTTCTCCATGTGTGGATTTGGCCACAGATACTATTAAACTCACACCAAGCTATATAAAACTAAAATTGTTCTTCCTTCCAACACCCTGTTCCCTGCTCCTCTGTGGAGGAACTTTTTGCAGCTGTACACTGGATGAAATAGTTGGGCAGAATCTTATTCACGTTTTAAATGGTTCTCAGTCAGTGTTCTCGACCTTCTTACAAAACTTTAGAATAATTTCAATCTTCAAAATGCTAATATAAACCTCTAGACTCCTTCTGATCCCTTGGGAGCTGTGTGCAAATGTTATGCTAATATGCTCTGTTACAGCTGAGAAAACACATCAAATTTGCCAGTGAGCCACATTATTGACAGAGCTCTGGGAATTCAACCCCACGAGCCTCAGAAGTTAGAAAACAGAGCAAAGCTTACGCTAGAAAAATAAAGTTCTTTGACTATGGCCTTCACTTTTAATTATAATACCCTAAAAGTTACAATTCTATTCAGCTTTCTCACCAGGCATTTAGAAAACAGGATTGCCGCATCTTGCTTTTAAAGCGCATGCCTGCATCAAAACATAATATGTCTCTACCTCCTGTGGAACTACCGTACGAATTCAAAGGCATATTTCATCTGAGTAGTCTGTACTGTCATTGTCATTGTAAAATTAAAAATAAAAATGTTCAGTTCTTACTGTGCTGTTAACAAAGGAAGGGGGATCCTCTGAAAGATCAGAATTTCAGAAGTGCAGGCCACCATTCTGTTCTGAAAACAAAACAAAACAAAACCAAGAGCATTTGCTATGACTTTGCCAAGGATTTTTAAAGATTCAGACTGAAAGTAAAGCGCTTCCAGAAGTGAAGATGTAGGATCCATAACCAGAGCATGCACCATCTGTCTTGTCTTCGTGGGAGAGTTGTTGGATTTTCCTGACCACATCAAATCCCATTGGGACAAACTTCTTGGTTGTCAAAACCATTTGGTTATAATATGATTTGGGAAAAATTATTGCACTTCTAGAAATCACATTTGAAAATTCTTGGGGCAAGAGATGAAATAGAACTTAAACGAACTTTTCAGTAGTCAAATCAAGGGGGAGGAATCTTGAGCCTAATTTATTTTAGCAAATGATATGCCCAGTCAACTTGGGATTGACTTCAACTTTGGAATTAAAAGGACCTGGGTTCATATCTTAGCTCAGTTCTTTAGAGGTTGTTCAAACTTTCTGGGCCTTGGTTTCTTCATCTGTAAAATGGTGGTACCTATCTTAGAAGATAGTCTTAGAATGTAATGATAAAAGTTAAATTGAACATTTAAAGCCAATATCTGGGTATCAAATACAAAGTGAAAGCACATAAATGGCCATTAGGGAAAATGGATATGATAGCAGGCTTAGTACTTTCCAAATATTTATCTTTAATCTTTTGATTATTTAGGGGGAAAGATGATATTTTGTTTAGAGTTTGGTATTTAGGGAAGATTTTACTTAGAAGGTAAAGAAGGAAAAGGAAGTTTGGAAGATAATTGCTCCCAACTATTGGCATGATTTTCAAACTGGAGCACAAGTTTTAGTCAACTATATTTGAAAAAAAAAAATTATTGTCTGATTTCCTATTTTCCAGGCTGTGTGCTAGTTCTGGAAATATAGAAATTAACAAGCTACCATCTTTGGTCCTATAGAACTTGAGGTTTATCAAAAAGCATGGACATTAACCAAGTAATTACAGAAATAATTATGTACAACTGTAATAAAATGACATCAAGAGAAAATACAGCATGCTTGGACAGTGTATAATAGAGGAAATTAATCTGCAAGTATAGCTTTCTATTCCCTGAAGAAAGATTCATCCCCAGTGGAAATGTGAAGTTTAAAGAGTTTGTCTTCAATGTGCTATCCAAAATCTTGCTATTCTTTCCCTACCTGGGGACACTAGTCCCCTGTAGTCTTTTGTTGATTCTATATTACTTGTCAGTATATTCTCAGAACTTAATAAAAGTACATTTATATTGCATTGTTTCATTTACACCAAGTATAACTTTCCTACTGGGTACTATCCTATACTTAAAAAACTTTATCTCTATTTTCTCACCCAATAAAAAGAAGTTCAACTCAACTCTCCCTTTGTTTGCATCCTCAGACCCATTCTATTGAACTACTGACTAGACAAACCTAGAGTCCTTGCAGTTGGGCACTAAACATGCTTAAATCATTTCTAAATTTGTCAAATTTATGATCCTATGGCTTATTCTGCTCCCTCTTGGAATGGGAGACTAAAATAAGGTAGAGGGATGATAGGATAAGAGAGAAGGAGAGAGAGAGACTCCAGGTTATTCAGTTTTGATCCAGGTTTCTCCTGTTTAAGATCATATTTCCTTGCCACCAAAATCATTGCTGATAAATTTCTTGAGCAAAAGAAAATGAATCATAGGACACTAGAGTTTTAAGGAACCTTAAAATTTGTATTAATTAGGACTCTAGCAAGTGATGAAAACATAATTGATATTGGCTTAAGCCCAAAAGTGATATATTGACTGACTCAAATGACCAAGAAGAAGAAAAAAAAAGAACAGGCTGCAGGTCTTCCCTAGTTATATGAAGCCTGATCAAAGGTTCAGAATCTGTCTTTCTGCATTTCCTTATCCATACTATGAAACTGTGGAAGATATAGGGACTGACTTGCTCAGCACTTATTCGTTCTTTCTTCTAGAATGTCTTCCATATTTCAGAAACTGTGACACCAAAAACTGCATTTTTAGCCTCTCTTGTGGCTCTGGGTAGAGATGTGATTTAAGTTATCCTAATCCATAGCATTTGCACGAGACATAGATTTGGAACTGGATAAGGAAAGGATAGGGTTAGGTGTCTATTTTCCTGGTGTGGAGTATAGCCTAGGCAATATAGTGCATCAGTAGTCCTCCCCTGAATCAGAGATTTTCTGCAGTGGGAGTGACAACCTTCTCGAGTACAGCCTATGCAACTTGGTTCTGTGGTGAGCAGCTTCTCAACTTGGCAATTTCTCATATTGTTAATAGAAATTCTCAAATCAGAGCAGAGGTATTGTGACCCTAAAGACTAGGAATAGTTTTATAAGAGCTTAACCTAAAGTCTGCTCTTTTGGGTTTCCATTGATTTTCTTCTAAACTACCTTACACTTGGTAGATATAAACAAAGAACAAATTAAAGCTCTAGAGATTAAAAATGCAATGTTTGAGGTGAAAAAAATTACACTGGATAGGATGATTGGAAGAGTATACATTGCTGAAGAAAACATTAGTGAACTTGAAGACATGTAATGTCTTCATTCAAAATGAACAGAGAGAAAAAATTCTGAAGAAATGAGCAAAACATCAGTGAGCTGTAGAATGACTTTAAACAGCTTAATATACATGTAAATAGAGTCCCTAAAGTAAAGTAGGAGTGGGGCACAGAAAAAATATTTGAAGAAATAATAGTAATAAGGAATGAAATTTTTCCAAATCTAGAATTCAAAATAAGAAATCAAAAAACCCAATTTATGATCTCCCTGATATGAGGAAGTGGTGATGCAACATGGGGGCTTAAGTGGGTACGAGAAGAATAAATGAAAGAAGATGGGATTGGGAGGGAGACAAACCATAAGTGACTCTTAATCTCACAAAACAAACTGAGGGTTGCTGGGGGGAGGGGGTTTGGGAGAAGGGGGTGGTATTATGGACATTGGGGAGGGTATGTGTTTTGGTGAGTGCTGTGAAGTGTGTAAACCTGGTGATTCACAGACCTGTACCCCTGGGGATAAAAATATATGTTTATAAAAAATAAAAAAATTATATTTAAAAAAAAAAACCCAATTTAAAAAAATGGGTAAAAAATATTGAACAAATATCTTACTAAAGAAGCTATATAAATAACAAATAGGCATGTGAAATCCTATATCATTAAAGAATTACAAATTAAGACAATGAGACATTATACATTTATTAGAATGGCTAAAATCCCAAACATTGGAAACCCCAAATGCTGGTGAGAATGTGGAGCAACAGGTTATCTCCTTTACTGCTGGTGGGAGCACAAAATAGTACAGTCATGTTGGAAGATGGTTTGGCACTCTCTTACAAAGTTAAACATAATAATGCTCCTTGGTACTTACCCAAAGGAGTTAGAAAACTTATGTCCACACAAACCTGCACATGAATGTTTGTAGCAATTTTATTTATAATTGCCCAAACTTGGAAGCAACCAAGATGCCCTCTGGTAAGTGAATGGATAAAAAAAAAACTGTGATGCATCCAGACAAAGAGACACTATTCAGCGCTAAAAAGCACTGAGCTATCATACCATTAAAAGACATTCAGAGCTCTCTTCCTCGGCACAGCCATCTGTTACTGGGCATCATGCCTGCCCTCAGACCTTTGGTGAAGCCCAAGATTGTTAAAAAGAGGACCAAGAAGTTCATCCAGCTCCAGTCAGACCGATATGTCAAAATTAAGCACAACTGGTGGAAGCCGAGAGGTATTGACAATAGGGTGCGCAGAAGGTTCAAGGGCCAGATCTTGATGCCCAACATTGGTTACGGGAGCAATAAGAAGACAAAGCACATGTTTCCCAGTGGCTTCAGGAAGTTCCTAGTGCACAACTTCAAGGAGCTTGAAGTGCCGCTGATGTGCAACAAATCTTACTATGCAGAGATTGTTCACAATGTTTCCTCCAAGAACCGCAAAGCTATTGTGCAAAGAGCAGCCCAGCTGGCAATCAGAGTCACCAATCTCAACTCCAGGCTGCGCAGCGAAGAAAATGAATAGACAGCTTGTTGTGCACATCATATTTGTGTTAATAAAACCATAAAACTACAAAAAAAAGACATTCAGCACTTGAAATACATTGCACTAGGTGAAAAAATAATCTGAGAAGGTACAGACTGTATGATTCCAACTAAATGGCATTCTGAAAAAGGGAAAACTACAGAGACAATAAAAACATTAGTGCTTGCTAGGAGGTATTGGAGAGGAGGCATGAATAGGTGAAGCACAGAGGATTTGGGAGCAATAAAGGTTTTCTGTATGATATTACGATGGTGGATACATGTTATTGTACATTTATAAATCTCATAGAATGTAAAACACCAAGAGTGAAGTGTAAAGCATGCACTTTGGTTAATAATGTGTCATTGTAGGTTCATCTATTACAATGCATGTACCACTCTGTTGTGGGATGTTCATAGTATGACAGGCTATGCTTGTAAGTGATTTAGGAAAACTCTGTATTTTCTGTTCAATTTTTCTGTGAACCCAAGACAACTCTAAAAAGCAAAGCTTGTCAAAAATATATGAGGAATGTACAAAACATTAGATGGTAATAAATGGCATAACAAAAACCATTCAGGATAAAGGAGAAGAGAGAAAAGTTCTATTTCTTGCGTTCTCTCCCTTCCCTTCCCCTCGAACCTCATACATCGCCATTCTCAATTTAGGTTAAATTCTTGACTTTTTATAAGCACGACCCAAATGTATCATTGATCTTTTCCAGGTTCATCTATGTTATAACATATATCATTACATTGTTCCTTTTTCTATTGTGGTAAAATTTCCATCACCTAAAATTAACTATTTCTAAAGTGTATGATTTAGCGGCACAATGCATTCTCAAGTCTGTGCAACCATCACCAATGTCTCCTTCCAATATATTTTTGTCACAGTCACAGGGTTTCCTGAGCCCATTATGCAATCCCTCCCCATTCTATCCTATCCCCACCATTACTAATATGCTCTCTGTATTGTAAGAATTTAATTATTCCAGATACTTCATTTAAATAAAATTAAAACATACGTGCTCTCCCGTGTCTGGCTTCTTTCAGTTAGCAGAATGTTTCCGAGGTTTACCCACACAAATTGTAGTGTGTAACAATACTTATTGTGAATATTGCTCTGATGAATATCTGTACACAAACAACCTCTTGAATACCTGTTTTCAGTTCCCTAGTGTATTGACTTTGGGGTGGAATTGCTGGGTTATAGGATAATTCTATGTTTAACTTGTTAAGGAAGCACTAAACAGATGAATCATTTTACATTCTCATCAGCAAAGTAATAAGGGTTCCAATTTCTCTATATCTACTCCAGCTCCTTTGGTTTTTTTTCCCCCCTGGTTTTCTGATTATAGACATCCTACTCAGTGTGAAGTAAATCTCATTTGGTCCCTTCAAGGGTAGTTTCAATTGTCTGATATATTTTTTTTTTTCACATGGATATGTCACATTTTCTTTTCCTTTTCACATTTTGTAATCTTTGCTTGAAAACTCTACCTTGTAGATATTACATTATAAGAACTCTAGATACTAACGGCCATTTTGTTGTGTTAACTGGTCCTTTGTTTATCTGTTTTACCACCTGGCTGAATTAATTTTGCCAAGGTTATTTCTCCTGCAGTTTGCTGCCTCTGATATCCATATTCAGATTTCTTCCCCTTCACTTTAGCTTTTAACCTGGCTACTTGGAGTTTGCCTGTGTCAAACATTATGCTTAAGCTCTGTTGGCCAGTTATATTTTTCCCTGTACTATGGGATTCACATGTGGCTTGAAGGCTGCTCTCCCAGCTCAGGGCATTTATGTATTCTGCCCCATATTCACAAATCAGGAACTTGGAAATCCCCTTTCTGACAGCTCCTGAGAGGGTGCAGCCTTGGGTATGCACATAATCTTTAAGACTTCCAGAGAAAAATGTGATTTTAGTTTTAAGCCTTGCTTCCTAGGAGTCTCCTCTGGGTCAGAGTAGCCTACTGTCAGGGTTTGGTCAGTGAAATTTTTTTTTGGTCAGGGATTATGCCAGGAGATGTCTCTGCTGTGTTAATGAGTCTGTGTGTGGCTTGTAGAATGCTCTGACTACTTCTGTGTAGGTATAGCCTAGTGCATGTGCACAGGCATTTGGGCTCCAAAAGGCTGTGATCCCAGCAAGGATCTTCTTGTTTACTCTTTCCCCCATTCTCACTACTAAACTTCAGACTGCTCTGCCATTTTTCCTGTATCAGAGAGCTACCAGATTCCTTAGTTTCTTTCCACCAAGATCTCCACTCTTCTTGACAATGTCTTTAAACATGGGTTCCCCTAATCTGTTACGGATTAAGTCACGCCAGCAGGAACTACCTGTAGGGTACAGAGTTTGTGCGAGGTCCTCTGTCCAGGTTTGGGCTGCTCCAGCATTACAGAGGACAGAGTGCCAAGTTCTCAGCAAGGCCACTGTTAGGCATAGGAGAGGTGCGTGAGGACCATGAACTGCTCAAACCCTCTGAGGGCCCATTTCCAGTGAATGCTGATTTGTCCCAGTCATTTTATTTGTATCTCAATCAAATGTTCAGAGAAAATTTCCTCATTACCTTGTGGAAAGTCTTAATGATGAAGACAACTGGTTGATTCTCAGGAGATTTGGAAGCCAGCATACTGATTTAGTGCTAACCTCATTAGAATAGGGATTGCAAAAGAGAGAATTAACAGCAGGATGAGCTGCACCATTAAACATCAAATTGTCAACCAATTAGGTGTTGTCCTATGAACACTGTGTTGTTTCCAGATATCAGACACCAGATCTCAAGGAGCGGCAATATCTTTCCAGTTTTGAAATGTGTCATTAACCTCGACTGCACTGTTGTTCACAATTGCAGTTCTGCACTATGCTTGAAAAATCCATCCTGGATTTGAAGCTGTTTCTTAGTAACCTGGTGGATTTTGCAGGCACACCCTTAAAGGTAGATGTTTGGGTAACAGTTCACAGGTGTCACTAGGTCCTTCTGCCAGTCATACTGTTAGGTTGGGCAGCAAAATATAAGGCAGACAGAGTTGTTTGCCAATGACCTCTGCAGGGGTCACCTGGCTTGGTAGTGCGCACTCTCCTTCTGCCAATCTCCTTGTCATTCATTTATTCACTCATTCATTCGTTTGTTTGTTCATTCACCTGCAAATTCACTTATTCTATAGACCAGAATGAATTAAAGGCAGAGTTAATATGTGTGAATGGGGAATGGGGTGTGATGGTACAGTAATTTGGAGGCTTATGGTGGAAGAGAACATAGTCAGTTTAGGAAACTGTAGGTAAGGTTTGTTTCAGAAAACAAAGAAAAGCAGGAAGTATATAAACTACCAGGAAATGGCATAAAACAGTTAAAAATGTAGGTTGTGAGTAGACGTAGACAAGAGGAACATTTAGTAGTGTTATCTGTACATATAATAGAACCTGTTACCTAGTGAAATGGGAGAGAGGTTTTCATGTCTAACTCCACATATGCACCAACACAAACAAAACAGTACAAAGAAAATAAATACCACTCATCCTTTTCAACAAAAATGAGAGTGACTCAGACCAGAAAGTTCTCAGTAGTCAGATACTGTGGTGTTGTGAAGCGAAGGGAGGCACGGAGCCAAGAGCCACAGGTCTCACAAAAGGGAGATGGCCCATTTGCCAGGTAAACAGCAACATTAGCCAAAGATACACCTTCTTCTAAAACCAAACAAATAACCAGACAAAAAGACATTATACACTAGAGTGAATTTTATGAGGGATAGAGAGTGGAATTGGGGGTGGCAGGTTAGCGAAAATAATAGTAAAATGAAACAAAGTAAAGCGAACCCTGGTAGGGACAGTGGTGATAATGACATGCCATGAACTTTAGAGTACAGTGAGCTTAATTCTGTGTACTCAGGTCCAAACATATAAAACATGAACTAAAATAATGGCTATAAAACAAAATCGCTCACTCAGAAAAAGACAAACAGAGAAGGGTTGCCCTATACCTATCCCTCGTCTAAGAATTCATTTGTTACACACATGGTGGGATTAAAAACTAATGTTAGACCAACATTCCATAGTATTAATAATTTGTCTTGTATGTGTTTTTATGTAAACTGAGCACTTTCATAAAATATAGAATATTATAATCCCAGTATGTATTTAGTCATACCTAGTTAATCCTTTCACTCTCTAAAGGCTTGAAGTAAAACTCTCCAGGTAATTATGTGGGTTTTAAAAATCTGATTTTAATTTAAAGTAAGTCAATCTGGATGAATTAAAATATTGGTTCCACTTATTATTTAAGACCTTGGTCAAATTATGTAACCTCTTTGTTTCTTGGTCTATTCATTTGTAAAACGGGAATAATATAGTTCCTACATCATCAAGTTTTGAATAAGGTATATATGTAAAGTACCATATGGAAACCATTCACAATAATTCCTGGCACACTGAAAATAGTTTAGACACAGATATTCATGTTATCATTTGCTATTATTTTATTTATTGTTAGGATCTTCTTGAAATCATATCAAGACTAGAATGGACTGAGAAAACACTGAGCATTTATAACTGCTTCCTCAAGGGGGGGCTATTCCTGAGTGAGTCATGGATTGTCTTTTTTTTTTTTTTTCTTAATTTAGCCTTTATTATTATTTTTTAATTTATTTTCAGCATAACGGTATTTATTATTTTTTCACCACACCCAGTGCTCCATGCAATCTGTGCTCTCTATAATACCCATCACCTGGTACCCCAACCTCCCACCCCCCACTTCAAAACCCTCAGATTGTTTTTCAGAGTCCATAGTCTCTCATGGTTCACCTCCCCTTCCAATTTCCCCCAACTCCCTTCTCCTCTCTAACTCCCCTTGTCCTCCATGCTATTTGTTATGCTCCACAAATAAGTGAAACCATATGATAATTGACTCTCTCTGCTTGACTTACTTCACTCAGCATAATCTCTAACACCTGTGCTTCCCAGAGGAGTTTGCAGGGAACATCGATCTCTGAACAGTTTCTAGAAAATAAAAGGCCACTGACAGGTTCTGCCTGAGTTTGAATCCCACCTCTGTCAGTTACTAGTTATGTGAAATTTCTGTGCTTCTGTTTCCTTCTGTGTACTATGGAGATAACAGCATCATTTCTGTAAGGTTATTTTTATAAGTATTAAATGAATTAATGTAGCTAAGGGCTTAAAACAAAACTGAGCATACAGATGGTGCTTAATACATATCTCCTATTATTACTGCCATCTATGTTAATCTATACAAATTGTAAAGGCCTTAAGGTGAAAAATGAACCATTTTTATGGTTTGAGATGTGCCTCTGCCATTTGATAAGAATGTTGCTGTATGAGATCTCTCTGATATGAGAAATTTGAGAGGCAGAGCAGGGAGTCGTGGGGGTGTAGGGAGGGAAAAAATGAAAAAGGTAGGATCTGGAGGGAGACAAACCATAAGAAACTCTTAATCTCATGAAACAAACTGAGGGTTGCTGGGGATAGGGGAGTAGGGATAGGGTAGCTGGGTTATGGACATTGGGGAGGGTATGGGTTATGGTGAGTGCTGTGAAATGTGTAAGCCCGATGATTCACAGACCTGTACCCCTGTGACAACTAATAGATTAGATGTTAATAAAAATAAATTTAAAAAAGGAGAATGTTGCCATATGAAAGTTCCTATTTCGGGAAGGGTGGCGAGGCCTGCTCACTTAACATTGGAAGCCTGAACATTTATCACTGTTCAGAATCTCAGTGTGTCACGTTTTGTGCACCAAATTCTCCACATTTGTCGGTTTTCCAGAACTAGATTTGCTGAACTCTCCATCTCTCTCCCTTTCTATATCTTTTCTCAAATGAAAGATGGGTTTGTCTTCTTCTGTGCCAGGGTCAGGTTCATGGTAGATGATACCAGATGGCAGCAAAGAGAGATGAGTTTCTAGGGACTAGGGCTGTCATTTGAAAAAAAAAAAAAAAATCGATTGGCCATTGTACTTGGCCACTGCTCTTACTAAAAATATTGCATTCATTTAATGCACTGGCTTCACTGGGGCTGAACTTTGTCCATTCAGGGTGTGTGTTATTGGGGCTGGTAGCAGCACTGGGATGAAAACAGGGATTCTCCTCTTCTCTTACCACCTGTCTTCATTCTCACCCCCCCCCCACCATATTGTCAAGGAATGAGTGAGACAGGTGTCAAATATCACTGTTTTGGGGCCTTCTCCAAATTCTTGACCACTTAAATAATCTCAGTGGACAGAAAGCTGCATTTTCTGATTCATTTCTCACCCTATAACAAACACCATTTTTTCCCCTGCCGACTGCTGTAGACCTCTTTCTAAGTTTCTAAAACCCTGATTTATAAGCCATGTCCCCAGTCCTATGAGATAAATCACTGTTGCTAAACAAATCATAGTTGTCTCACTTCTCTTGTCAGATATTTACTTTCCTAAATGTTTTTGTAACGAGAGGTGGACAGGTAACATAAGGCAGAGGCTTATGAGAGAATTTATGAGAATTCTTTTCTTGTATGAGATACAAAAACAGTGACAGCCACAAAGAGATGCCCCTCCTGTGTGTGTGTGTGTGTGTGTGCGCGCGCACGCTCTATTTCATCTCTTGACCTTGGAAGTTGTAATGCTATCTTGCAGTCATGACAAGAGACTTTACGAACCTAAAGCAGAAAGACAGAAAGATTCTGGATTCCTAATGAGATTGTCAGACTGTTGAACCAGCCTTGAGAATGCTGACCTCCCGTCTCCTTATGTTATAATACTTGTCAATATTATTTAAACCACCATGAGTTGTATTGTACACTCCTTGCCTTCTCAGTGAAATATTATACCAGAGTCTTCATCTTTAACAAGTTTGACTACTTCTCTATCAACTGTAGGTTGTAGGAAATAGTCTGATCGATGTATGGGAATGAGTCTCAGCTTTGTATCCAAAGTACCACACTCAGCCAAATCCTACCATTGCTCTGCAGCACAGATCGCACACAAAAATTTCTCCAGCCTCAAGGCCAGGGAGCTATATCCCACAAAGTCAGTCATTGGCTATAGATTGTGCAGTGCATGGGCTGGGTGAAGAAGAGACTTTAAGGCACCTCCAGTTTTCTGTGTATACAACTCAAGAGGTTCTAGTAGTTCATAGGCAACATTCAGAAGAAGATTGTAGATGCTGGTCAGTGGAAGCAAAGCACACAGACAGTGGTGTGTTCATGCACAGAACTGATAAGTGGGATCAGAAGGAATCAAAGGGCAAGAGTTGACAATGTTTGCTACAGTTATTTCCCTTCGTCTCAGGGACAGCATACCTGCTTCTCCCTGGGATAAACAAGACCCTTATCTCTAGAAACCTGAGTTGCCCAAGGGTGTCTAACTCAGTGCTTACAGGCTGTGTGATGCTGGATAAGAATGTCATATCTCGGTCAGTTTCAGATGCTACTCACTTAGTCCTGTCTAATGAATCATTTTCACATAAATAGTAGAATTTTACAAAAGAACGACACTTTAGGGGCGCCTGGGTGGCTCAGTGGGTTAAAGCCTGTCTTCAGCTCAGGTCATGATCCCAGGGTCCTGGGATCGAGCCCCGCATCGGGCTCTCTGCTCAGCAGGGAGCCTGCTTCCTCCTCTCTCTCTGCCTGCTTCTCTGCTTACTTGTGATCTCTCTCTGTCAAATAAATAAATAAAATCTTTTTTTAAAAAATAAAAGAACGACATGATGTTTGATTGAGTCTGCTATTCTGCAAGAGTGATAATCTAAGCCATATACTATGTTGTTGTAGGTGTTGCAAATAAGGCTAAGTACAAAAAATTGTGCTATTTATGTATTTTACTTATGTCATTTTTAAAGTTACATAATTAAAATTCAATTAAGAAAAAAAAATAAAAGAACGACACTTTAAAGATAAAGGGATGTTTGGATATTACCATCCTGTTTGAATATTACCATCAGCACAATACAAGTCTGTTTAGGAACTTCAATTTTGTTGTTGCAAAAGGGATTTAAGGTAACTTGAATAATACAGGGCAAGATGGAATAGGTTAAAATTAGGAGTAAAAGAATAAAGAGAAACAAGGCAAGAGAACTAAGAATAGCTAGGATGAGACTAAATGTGCATATTATAAATACTTATGTTCCAAAAATTATTTTATGAGAGTTGGCAACCCAAAGAAGATTTTTAAAACCCTGCCTGTTACATAGTTCACAGTACTTATAAGGTATAAATAAACTAGTTCTATTCTCATTGCTGGGAAGAGACAAGACTTTCTCCCCGGATCCTTGAGAAGAACACAATATACGATGTAATGATGGGCTGAACAACACCTTGCATCCTCTCAGTAAAGTCTACGATGAGTACTGTAACTTGCTTCTTACAGTTGACCTTAATCCAGTTTAATGGTCTCCCACCAAGGCACTACTCAATAAAAGTGCAAGGGTAGTAAAAATAATTCCCTAAGGAACTGATGGGCTGTGGTCTGGTATTAGGCTTAAAATGACTGGCCCTAATCTGGGAGCCCATTTCAGCCTTTTCAGTGGAATGTAGCGATGGCATGTCCATCAGGCCGTTCTTCACCGTATACCTCAGCAGAGCTCTGATAAATACAAGGCAGCAAAAAGATTCAGATTAAATTGGCTGACAAGCACCTGGAGGACAGTTTTAGTCCAGGTAGCCAGTTAAAAACAGACCCATGTGACTGGTAGGCAGCTGAGTTTGGAGCTGGCTGACACGAGACTTTCTAGTTAATGTCTACGATGACTGAGCAAAGTGGAATCAAATATTCTTGTTTAAAAACCTTATTTCGAAGCGTGCCTGGGTGGCTTGGTCATTAAGCCTCTGCCTTCAGCTCAGGTCATGATTCCAGGGTCCTGGGATAGAGCCCCACATCAGGATCCCTGCTCTACAGGAAGCCTGCTTCTCCCTCTCTCCCTCTCCCCCGCTTGTGTTCACTCTCTCTCTGTCAAAAGAGACAGAATGAATGAATGAATGAATGAATGGATGGGTGAATGAATGAATGAATAAAATCTTAAAAAAACCTTTATTTCTGGACAAGTCTGTCCTGTCCGTCACAGTGCAGCTCCCTGCTCAGGGGCGCATAGACATTTATAGTACAGATGATATCATCAGAAAGTCTCAGTAGTAATGGGGCACGTGGTACACCCCTCACTCTCAAAGGTCCTTGTTCTGTGTTGAACCCTTTTATTAGCACAAGCCCCCTGATATTATCAATTTCTTGGTATCCAAGGACTTTGATCTTTTTGGTTCCCAGGTGCCAAATAGTCTGTGACTTTAATTTCTTTCTTATATAGCTCCAAGTTTCTTATCTGTGAGGCTGAGGGAACTGATATCTCTGGCCTTCCGAAGCTGACCTTACCTTAACTCCTGAGATTTTGGACACTCGCTGCAGGGATAACCCATTGTCTGGGCAGAGTGGCAGGAAGCCCAGAGAGGAAGGCTTAGACTCAGGATGCTCCTTCCATTGCTCTGGTTGGACACCTCCCTGGGGACTTTACATCCAGTTAAGTCAGTGCACTAAATCACAAGGTCTCGGGAATTGTCTTGTAGTTGATTTCATCTAATGACAGGTGAGAAGATGTTTTTGAGAGACTGACCATGACTTTAGAATCACAAATCACTCTGCACAAACAGGCACGGACTCTGCTTAAGATATAAGGCAGATGGCATTGATACGCCTGGTGGGGCCATTTCTCACTAGTTGTGGGACTTGCAGAAATAACTCAGTTACTCTATTTTCTCCACAGTAAGTGGGGACAGAGATACTTTTCCTCAGGATTGTCTTGAGAACTTAGGGCATTAACACATCAGTAAAGAGCCATCTCCGTTAGGTGCCTGTCAATCATTATCTCTATTTATATCAAAATATTTTATTTTTTCCCTAATTTATTTTTTTAATTGATTTTAATGCTATATAACATCACAATCCCTGTTTTCTCTTGGTTAGCATATCATTAATGTCAATGACCAAATCTTTTAAAATTTTGGATGTATCTTTGATAGAAAACATTTGGCTGGATACAACTTTCTGATCCAATCTGTGAGTCTTTTTCTTTAAGAGAAGGATTTAAATGTTTTAAATTATTTTATTATAAAATACATGTTTGGATTTTTGTAATCTCTCTTTTATAGATTATCCTTTACTTTTCCATAGTTTCTTTTGTTTAACTTTGTGTCATTGATTGTTTTCTTTTTTTTAATTTCCTCTCTACTGATCATCAATTTGGAAGAAAATATATCAGATTTGTACTCAGAGCAAACTAAGTAAAATTATTTGTAAACAAAATGTTTTCACTTGTATTTCTAAATTTATCAACTTTAGAAATGAAACATTATTTATGTCTTCCACTTATGAAAGTTAAAACAATTAGTCTGCTTCCATTCCCTCCCTCTTCCTTAATTTTTTGTTTGAATTTTTAAGGGCAAGAGGATTCTCCCAATCTGTTATCGTGAAACTATCTTTTAAACTTCAGGTGTTTTATACTTAAGCTTTCATTTTTAAGAACATAATTCTTGCTTTGTGATCACAATATCACAGTTTTCCAATTCTCTCTTTTAACAATGTAAATATTAAATATGTAAATATTAAACAACACACTACTGCACAAGCAATGGGCTTAATTAGAAATCAAATGGCAAATCAAAATATTTCTCAAAACAAAAGAAAAAGAAAATGCAATATTCTGAACCCTATGGGATGCAGCAAAAGCAGATGTTCCAGTGAAATTGTTGCTATTGATGCTTGGATTAAGAAAAAAAATATTCACGTAAACAGCAACATTATACCACAAGAAACTAGGAAAAGAAAAAAACAGCTGAAATTTAGTAGAAGAAGGATAAGTAAAAATCAGAAACAAATTAAGTAGAGCCCAGAATAAACAATAATGTAACATTGAAAGTAATGATGAGATCCCCCCCCCAAATAAACAAAATTGGCAATTCTTTAACTACCTTAACTAAGAAGAAGAGAGAAGACTTGAAAACCAAAATGAGAGATGAAAGAGAATACAACACGACAGATAACCACAGAAATACATAGTGTGATAACAGATTACTATAAACATTTACATAGTAACAAATCAGATACTTAGAAAAAAGTCACAGAAAATTACTAAAAATGCACAAACTACCAAGATTGAATCATGAGTCTTGAATCCAAGAAATAGGACATTTTCTTATACCAATAACAAGAATGAGAGTTCAATTAGGAATGAAAACTCTCAGCACAAGACGATATGGTTTTCACTGGTGAAGACTACCAACATTTAACAAAACAATTAACAAGAATCTTATCAAAATCTTACAAATAATGGAACAGAGGGAACACATTCAAAATCATCCTATGAGGTCAGTATTACTCTTATATCAAAACAGGATAAAAGTAATACAAGGACAAAAATGTCTAGGGGCGCCTGGGTGGTTCAGTCAGTTAAATGTCCAACTCTTGATCTTGGCTAAGGTCATGATCTCACAGTTGTGAATTCAAGCCCCATGCTGGGCTCCATGCTGAGCAAAAGAAACAAAAAAGTCTAGTTTGTCCAATATAAGCATTGCTACTCTGGCTTTCCTTTGACATCCATTTGTGTGTTAAACGTTTCTCTCTCCCCTCACTTTCAGTCTGCAGGTGCTCTTAGGTCTAAAATAAGTCTCTTGTAGGCCTGAGATATTTAAATAATTTTAACCTATCTCCTTTTCTCCTTTCATCTTGAATTTCTGAAATACAAGTGACACTTAAAACCCATATTGTATTTTTGTAAACATATTTAATTGATAGCACATCTTACATACATACAGCTTCTTTGAAATGAGGAATATTCAGAGACAGATTAAAAAAAAAAATAGGTCAATAGGGGCACCTGGGTGGCTCAGGGGGTTGAGCCTCTGCCTTCGGCTCAGGTCATGATCTCAGTTCATGATCTGGGTCATGATCTGGGATCCAGCCCCACATTGGGTTCATTGCTCAGCTTCCCCATCTCTATCTGCCTGCCTCTCTGCCTACTTGTGATCTCTCTGTCAAATAGATAAAATCTTAAAAAAATAGGTGAATAGATTAAAGATATCACTTCCATTGTCTCAAACTACATTTATTCTGACATAGTTAATAATTAAATCATAAGCCAAAAACTAAATCAACAAAGGAAGCAGTGTACTTTCCAGAAGAGCAAGGCCAGGATTTGGAGTTAGGCTTGATTCGAATATTGGCTCTTATCACTTGAGTAAGTTACTTACCATTTTTAACATCTTTGAGCCTCAATATTCTCACCTGTAAGATGGAGATAACAATACCTATTTAATAAGATTAAAATAACATCTAGTTAGGGCTTGGCCGATAGTATTTGAAATACTGGTATACTTTCTGAGCTAGCAATGTGTTAAGTTCTATGAGGATTATAAAGGTAAGTGGAAGAAAAGAAAATTATAATTTTTGATAGTTTAGCTTGTATTAGGCTTTGTGATTGATAGTCTATGCTGGCTTATCTTACTTGTCCTAAAATCATGAGGACCTTTTTAATATTCCCATTTAACACATTAAGGAATTGTGCCTTGGAGAAATTAAATGCCTTATCCGGAGTCAGGTCTTGACCTGAAAGGACTTGTGCTCTAATCTGAGACAAAAATAGTATCTACTTGAAGATCAGAGAAGCTGTACAGTATAAAAGAAGTACCATAAATGATTTCACTTATACGTGGAATCTAAGAAACAAGACCAATCAACCAACCAACCAATAACAGAGCTTAAATACAGAGAGCGACCTGGTGTGTGCCAGAGGAGAGATGGGTTGGGGGGGGATGGGTGAAAAGATAAAGGGCATTAAGAGGTACAAACTTCCAGTTGTAAGATAAGTCACAGAGATGAAAAGTACAGCATAAGGAATATGGTTAATAATAGTGATCCAAAGGGGCACATGCACCTGAATGTTTATAGCAGCAATGTCCACAATAGCCAAACTATGGAAAGAACCTAGATGTCCATCAACAGATGAATGGATTAAGAAGATGTGGTATATATACACAATGGAATACTATGCAGCCATCAAAAGAAATGAAATCTTGCCATTTGCGACAACATGGATGGAACTAGATCGTATCATGCTTAGCGAAATAAGTCAAGCAGACAAAGACAAATATCATATGATCTCCCTGATATGAGGAAGTGGTGCTGCAACATGGGGGCTTAAGTGGGTAGGAGAAGAATCAATGAAACAAGATGGGATTGGGAGGGAGACAAACCATAAGTGACTCTTAATCTCACAAAACAAACTGAGGGTTGCTGGGGGGAGGGGGTTTGGGAGAAGGGTGTGGGATTATGGACATTGGGGAGGGTATGTGCTTTGGTGAGTGCTGTGAAGTGTGTAAACCTGGTGATTCACAGACCTGTACCCCTGGGGATAAAAATATATGTTTATAAAAAATAAAAAATTAAAAAAATAATAGTGTAATAACATTGTATGGTGACAGATGATGACTTTATTTGTTGTGGTCAATACTGAATAGTGTATAGAATTGTTGCATCTATATGCTGTTCACTGGAACTAATATAAAACTGTACATTCATTATTTAAAAAAAGTATCATAAGGGTAGATGTGGGATCCCCAATGTGAGTAAATACAGACACTGTCTCTTAATCTTAATCTTCTTTTATTTTTATTTGTATTTATTTTTATTTTTTTAGACTATAAGCATACTGTAGGCAGCAATTATGATTTGTTATATGCCTGATTTGTAGTTCAGGATGTGGCATATAAAGTATGTTCAGTAAATGTTTGCTGAGTAAATATGAATGAGTGAATGTTTAGCAAATCTAGGGCATGAAGCCAGCACAAAAATAAATGAGACAAATATAAGAAAAATAAATGAGACAGAAAACCCCTATAGAAGTATTAATAGTCCGGTTGGGGAACCAGACATAGAAACACTACAGTGGGAAAAAGGGCTATTATGATAAGAGATGGGAATGTTGTTTCTCCAGTTTGGGGATTAAATAGGGTAGCAGAAAATGTTGCCAAAATTATCCTGCTTTATGGATGTTCCATGATTTGCTCTAGTAATGAGATCATTGATCTATTTGAAATTGGAAAGATGGAGAAGGATTGAGAATAGAATATTGGGGTGGTTTCACATTTCTAGTCTTTTTGACATAATCTTTTATGACCTGCTGGTTCCCAGATCACTTTATTGACCTTTCTTTTTTTTTTTGTACCTGTGTGCCCAGAGGCCCCAGAATACCTACATACTTCTGCAGAGAGCCATAGGCCAATGGCAAAATGCATGTATAAATTTGTCTGTTCTTTGCATAACGTATTGCCTCTAAGCTCCAAATCAACCTTCCCAGCTCTGTTCTGTGATCTGATCTGTGAGCTGAAACTGTAAACGAAACCTCCCCCTTGCTAGCTGGCTTCCTGTTACGTTCTGTCAGCAGGGGCACAAGAGGGAGAAGGTAAGGAAGAACTTCAGGGACCAGGAACTTGTTCTGTCTTGTCAGTTTGCCCAGCCTCCCACTGTTAGCAAGGCAACAGGCCTTTGATTGGCTTGAACCTCCAACCTCTTTTTTCACACCTTGAACCAGCCTCCTCAGTGGCTCTTCCCACTGTTCATATGAATCCCAGGGAAGAATTCTGATTGACTACTTGGGTCATGTGGCAATTGTCCCGGCCAACGGCTGCTTACAGAGTGAAGGAGTTCTCTGACGGGCAAGGCTTCTGGGACACGCCCATCACTGTAGTCAAGTGCAGGGTCTACCTGGTATTGGAAGAAGAGTCTTGAGAAAGGGTGTTGGAAAGGCAAAAATATAAACTACTACAGTCAACTATAAGGTTAGAGAGGGGGAAATGATGTTCGACTTTCAAGAAGTCTTAGACGTTGGATAAGCGAGCAGCTCCAAGGAGCCATCATTCCCTTTTCACACAGGGCTTCGGGGGCCTCAGGATACCTGCCATTTCTTGCCATACCATGTCTCTAGGGGCTCCCTGGCATGCCCAGACTGGCACAGGTTCCAGACGTTAAGGTCCCGTTCATACGGGCATGTTCAACATACAGGCATGTTCAACATGCTGAGGAAGCCAAGAAGCATGAATAAAGAGTGGCTTGCTGGAGTCCAGGGTCATTTGAGTTGGATCCTAAATGTCTTTAGGATCAGGAGTCCTTTAACAGACAAGAAAAGAGAAGTGCCGTGTAGAAGTGTTCTGGCTTATAAAAATACAAGTGCAGGAGAGACCAAGGCATGAAAAAGGTATCATGGGTTTTGGAGAATCATTTCGTGTGGCTGAGCATAACATGTATAGGGGTGGGGGTTGTGTGTGGGGGGGGTACTACGTCTGGAAAGACAGATTGTGGCCAGATTGTGATAAGCCGAGGATGCCATCAGTTCTTTCAGGAAACATCTGCTTCCTGTGTGCTGGCCAAAGCTACAACCATTTTCACACATACTTCATTATGGGACTTCCCTTTTATGGATGCCTTGGAATCCATTTGCTTCAAAAGGTCCAGTCCAGGGGGGCACCTGGGTGCCTCAGTGGGTTAAGTCGCTGCCTTCAGCTCAGGTCATGGTCCCGGGGTCCTGGGATGGAGCCCCACATCGGCTTCGGCAGAAAGCCTGCTTCCCCCTCTCTCTCTGCCTGCCTCTCTGCCTACTGGTGCTCCCTGTTAAAATAAAAAAAAATTAAAAAAAAGGTCCAGTCCAGGGAGTTGATACCAGGGAGAGGAAGTGGGTAGGCATGAGAATGGGTGCTTTCAAACTTGTTAGTCAAGCCCATTTCTGAGTTCAGGAAAATATCATCAAGCTGTTACAAAATACAGCGAGCTTTTCATCTTCTGTATTTCTGCACCTGCGTGTTGCCTCGCCCACCACTGGGTCAGGCTCCGTGAAGCCCCAGAAATGGAAGCAGAAAATCGGGCTGGGAAATCAGGGAAGAGAACAAATCTGCCCAAGGCTTACTCATCTCAGAATTGAAATATGTAAACAAAGTTTAGCTGCCATGGAGCAGTTGGAGTACAGATCGCCGGAGGCATTGGAACGATAATGAGGGATGCAGGAGCGTATACATTATTTTTAACTAAAATATAAAGGACAAGACAGAGGAGAAAAAAAACAACAACAGTGTTTTAGAAATGTGTTAGGGGAAATATTATCACCGTCCCCACACTGCTGCATATCTTTCTGAACCGCTGACAACCGATTTCCCCAGGCTGGGTTTAAAGCTGTTTATGATTATCTTCACCCTGCTTTTATGGTTAATTAATTATACCTTTGCCTGGTACTGCCACCAGTATGGGAAGTACAGGCAGGAGAAAGAGATGATGATTAAAAGCTGCATGAAATTCACAACTGCCTGAGCTGCATGTGCAGGAAAAGCAAGCATGAGCTGAACACAGTCCTGGCCTCAGAATCAGGAGGGCTTGGCTGCAGGCTAAGTGCAGGATGAATAAGAGAGGGACCACCTCATCCTGATTGGCCTGGACTTTTCTGGTTTAAAAACTGAAAATCTCACTTTTAGAATGCTTCCTGCCCCTGGCAAACAGCATGGGTCACTTGAGGGAGGGTTGGAGAGCTAGCTGACTATAATTCAATAAGCCAGGTGAAGCAGGCCAGTGGTTTGGGGAAAGGGAGGGCTGGCCCCTGAAATGGTGCTGAGATGTGAGGGTCAGCCTCAACCAGCGGGCAGAGGGCTCTAGGAACCACCTAAATAGGCAGTCAGAGAGCTTGTAATAATGAACAAACTGGCCTCAAGCCTCAAGAATCCAGGACAAATAATATTTATCAGTCCACGCAGGTAACCCACAGTCTTGGGTAAAGTGGGAATGGGGGGGGGTTATATTGGGCTAAAGTTCTAGGGAAAGACTTTAATCCTTGAACAAGGAACTGGTGATCCCAGGATGGGACACATCTGTGGAGGGAGGGTATTGAATTTCTAGGTTGATTTGCTGGGAAACAGCAGAAGTTTGGATAACTTAGAAGTGTTTGTTGGCTTCCATTGTCCTGAGGACAAAAACTTAAGATCCTTATTTGGAAACGGAGAGCTCTCTGACTTGTTCTCAGCATTTTTCTTATTTCTTCATTCGCCTACCCTGGTCATATTAAATGATTAGTGGTTCCTTGACTGTACCAGATTCTCTTTCTTGCCTGGCCTTTGTGTATTGTGGTTTCTCTTCTGGAGTGTGTCTTCCACTCATACTAATTTCTGTTGCTCTATAGGGTTCAGCTCAAATGTCCTCTCCCCACCCACCTCAGCTCCAATCATTCCCTGAATTCTTATTCTAGGTCATAACCTCTCCTTTGAGTAGAATGCAGACAGACTACTTTCCAGTTTTGCTAGAGAAGCTCCAGGCAGCCAAGACAATGCCCCCAAAGCTCAGACTCACCTCCTGAGTTCCTATGGGACACGCTGTCATCTCTTGGAATAGTTTCAAATGAACATGGATAACTGTTGCTTGTCTTATTGCCACTCCAGATCCCTTAAATTTATCGAAAAGGAGCTAAGGCTCTAGTTAAGTTTTTTTTTTTTTTTTTCTCAGCACTATTAACATTTTGGTAGGGATGAGGAGGTGGGGAGAGTTGAGTGTTCTGTGCATTATAGGACATGTAGCAGCATCTCTGGTCTCTACTCATTAGATACCAGTAGGATTTTTCAAGTTATGAGAACCAAAATTGTCTCTAGACATTGTACAATGTTCCCCAGAGGACAAAACTTACCCCAGGTTGAGAACTACAGCTGTGGTCTAAAGCATTGGCAGGACTCTTACAGGGCAGAATCTTCATACCCTGCACCCATGAGCAGATAATATATATGGAGCGTGGGCTTGATAGAGAACTTTAGGTGAGTATCATACAGTCTGCCTTATGTGACTTGACCACATGAACTGTGATCTGTTTTTGTCTAACCTCACAGTCCTTTTTTGCTATTTAAAAATGGATCCTCCTTCATTTCACAGTAATATAAATCTAATGGAAAAGCCAGAGATTGGAAATTCTATATTGAGTCTGTGGTTTAGTGTATGTGGTGGGTCTCTTCCAGATTCTAAACACCCTAGAGTATGAGCCAGTATTTTTTTTTTTAATGATTTTGGTATTTCTCCCTTCCAGGGTCTAGAATGGAGCTTTGCACAGGATAAACTATTCAATAATATTAATCAAGTCAAAGTTAAAAGTCAAGAGAATATTTGGAAGCCTTCATGACCAGGAAATGAGATGGAGCTAACTGACTTGATCCAAGGCAAGAGAAAAGCCACTTTTCTGTGAAGTGTGGTACTAGGTATCCAAGGCAACTCTTTGGACAGAATTATAGGCTTTGCTTGGGTGTTGTGAGAAATGCAGAAACTTAGTCCTCTGAATCAGAATCTGCATTTTAAGAGGTCTCCTGGCAATTCCCAGGCACATGCTTTAAGAAACATGCTTTTATAGTACAGGCTCTGTATTCCTGCAATCAATGGCCAAGTCTTTGACTTATCGGCTGTGCAGCCTTAGGCAAAACATTTAACCATATGAGTCTCACTGTTTTTTTTTTTTCTGTAAAATGGGTATTTTGATAGATATTACACACTAAGATTGGGAGACTCAAATTCAAAAAATTGAAGGAAAATGGTCACAGATCACAGTGCCTGACTTTATATAGTAAGAGTTCAATTGTTATTACATGTTGTTATTCTCCGAAATTTCTTTTTACTCAGGAAAAATCAGAGTCTGGGCTATGGACAATCCCTCACCTGCTATCCAGCCCATAATCTGAAGACTGACCATATCATTTACTCTTCATCCAGATGTTGAGAAATATCAAGCCAACCTTGGTTAAAAAGTTTTCACGTTTACAAATGTGATGCATATTTTAGAAGTCTGTATCTTGGGAACAAAGCTCTATAATAAGGTTAATGAGAAGAGAAGCAACACAAATCTGTTTTCATCACTGTTAAACAGAGCTTAAATCACAGCACAGAGGGAAACAGCTGCTCTGGAAAGCAGCCGAGGAGCAGATCAGTAGAGGCTGATTATTTATTAATGAGAGGGTTTTAGTGGGGAGCCCTGGTGGAAAACCCACCAGACTCAATTCTGCAAGCCATCCACTGAAGAGGTGGTATATTTGAATCACTTGATTGATGTAAAAAAATTCAAAACAGATACTTCCCAGCACCCTGGAGGCTGTCATGTTCCACTGCTCTCTTATCTGTTCATGTTAAGAAAATAGGATTTTTCAGTAAGTAAATGAGTGTTCTATTTAATTAAACTCACTGCTGGTCTCTGTGTTGGGGCTGGTTCTCACTTAGGGATTGTTGGACTGTTATGTCCTGCCTGCCCTCTCATTTTCTCCCCCTAGTGCTTCTATTTTCAGCTCAAACTCAGCAGAAGCATTGTGGTAAGAGCTTTAAAGATTTGCTTTTGCACCCACTTTTTAGATAAGGACACTGAGGCTCAGAAAGCTCAAGACATTTGTCCAAGATCTTCTAGCTTGGAGGACTATGATTTAAGCCCAGGTTTTGGGGGAGTCCATAGCTTATGTTCATGACCGCTTGTGCAATATAACATATATGTACTTAGTAAAAACTCACCGTTTAGTAGTGGTTCTCAGCATTTATCCTCAGACCAGCATTATTAGCATAATTGGGGAACTTGTTAGAAATGCACATTTTCGTGCCCTGCCACAGACCCAGTGACTCAGAAACTGTGGGAATCAGACCCAGGGAGTCCTCTGAATGATTCAGATGGATGCTAAAGTCTGTGAACCACTAGCATGTAGCCTGTATGTTAAACACTCAAATTTAAAAAGGAAAAAAAAAAAATAGATTCCCTGACCTTAGGGAGTTCACAGTCTGGCAGAGGAGACAAGCCTATAAAAACAATCCAAGTCCTATCTCATTGGTGCATTGAAAGTGCAGTGAGGAAACGTGGATGGGAAATAAGGAAGGTAAAGATGAGCACAGCTAAGCTGGATGGAGCAGGAAAAGCTTCCTGGGAAAGGTGGGGTATGGCCTGAATCCTGAAGCCTAAGAAATCCCTGGCCACAGGGACAAGAGGAGAGAGTCTTCCAGGTAAGGGGAGAGTATAATCAAAAGGTGAAATAAATGATGGGCATCAGGGCAAAAATAGTTATGTGGGAGATGGGGGGGGCGTGAAGGGTGGTGAAGGAGGCAGTGATGAGTTTACTGAGCGGACAGCGAGCTGCCCTCTGTTATTCTGTAACCTGACCCCCTGAAGCTTGGGAGTTGGAAGCCTTGGCTTGGCGATTTGTGATTTTGGAGTCATATGTCACTCTATGGCATTTACGACTGCCCTGTGGTTCCTGATGAGGGGCACCATACATCACGAAGACTTGTTCTTCATGAGCTGTTGAGCACCCAGTAATTCACGCATGTTATTTCTACTGGACGCTTTTCTCCTCCTTCTTAATATCCCCCACGCCACTGACACCAGCTAGTAGACGTCAAGCTGTCCAGTGGATAAAATGTTTTAGACAAAGGCACTGCAGGTAGGGATGCCCCTTATAGTTTAGATCATGAATTCTAACTCAGTTCTTTGTTCTCCACATGATCTATCAATAATAATATACACATACCATAGGACTTCGTTCCTGTTTTTTTTTGTTGTTGTTGTTGTTCCTATTTTCTTATTTTCATTCCTATTTTCCAGGTCAGTATTCTAACAAGGGCATGGGTTATATCAACACTTAAAATAATGGTGCTGTATTCATCCTGGCCTAGTGAAAAGAAGGTGGGCTGGAGGATGAGAGAGGCAAGGGTTGTAGCCTCAACTATACATTTTCCTGCTGTGCCCAATTAAATAAGTCACATTGGAAGCTCCACTTATTTTTAATCTTTCAAAGCCTCAATTTTTCTTATCTGTGATGTTGGGTTGCCGGAGGATTTCCAGGTTGCCTGGAACTCAGTCGACGGTATTCCTTCACTTGCTAGTATGCGGGTCTGACTTACAGTGTTGCAGAGTTTGCTTCTTGAAAATGCCCAATATTCAGACTGGACAGAGATTTCCTACCTCTAAGTTTAGATGTTGTGTCTGTGGATGTTCCCCCTACATGGCATAATGGGAGCAGTACTGGTCTCCGCAGAGAAGCAGCAACGTCAGTGCATCTGACTCCAAACCTTTCCAGCTCTGAGACTTCAAGGGGATTTCTAGGTGAAGGGAACTCAGGTCCATAACTACTTGATGACTCCTAAAACAAATGGAAGATGCACTTCCATCGGACCAGTGGAAAAGGTCATGGTATTGACCTTAGTCCCAAATATCAAAAACTCAAGTTTGGATCAATAGGCACCCACAATGTGCTAGGCTGGGGGCTGGGTGCTTTAGGGGTACGCTCTCATTTCATCATCACATCAACCCTGCTTACATCCATGTCAAGAATGAGAAGCCAGTTGGCCCGACTGATGTCATGGGTCTAATCTGAGGCAGAGATTTGACTGAACTCAGGCCTTGATGTCCAGAGCCTTTTACAAGTTCCTATTTCAGACCTACTTTTCAGAATCTTTGGAGTGAGGTCCCTAGGCATCTATATTTTTATTGAGTGACCTGCAGGGCAATTTTCAATATTAGGGAAATTTGAGAAAAAATAAAGCAAAGCAAACATACTGTTAAAATAAAAAGCAAACAGAGACCAATCTTGAAAATCTGTTGAGCAGAATAGGCAAATTCTACAAAAGAAAATGTATTAGTGGTTGCCTAGGACTGGGTAGGGAAGAGGCTGCTATTGGAGAGAAATGGGAAATGATGGTTAATGGGCTCTGAATTTCTTTTTGGGGTGGTGAAAATGTCCTGGAGTTGTGGTCATGGTTGAAGAACCCTGTAAATATACTAAAAACTACTGAAATGTACAATTTACCTGACTAAATTGTATGTGAATTATCTATCAATAAAGCTGATTCAGGGGAAAAAAAAAAAGGAAAAAAAAAAAAGGAAAAAAAAAAGGAAAAAAAAAAAAAAAAAGGAAAGAATCTTCCCTAAGCAAACAAAACTGGTTTAGTCAAATAAGCAAAGCTTAATTTAGCTTAGTTTGCAAGCTAGCTTGACCTGGGTTGCTTCTTGCTTATGCCTCTGAAAACCATAAGTAAACCTTTAACTTTTCTCAAGGTTGGTATGAATTAACCACTGACCAATACCCTACCACTTGGGAAAATTCTAATATCATAACCAATCCCAGGAAAGAATAAACAGCCACTATTTTCTCACTCTATAAGCTGCTTTTTAACATTATACCCCTGAGCCTCATTCCATGTTCTGGCTTGAGTGCTCTGGTTTGAAAATGTCCTTTTGGTGTCTGCATAATAAACTCTTACTAATTCCTACATTAGTGATTCATTGGTTTTACTTCTGTTATTACTAAACTTGAAACCTAGAAACACCATTTGTACTTCCAAGAGACAGAGAGTCACTTTGACTTAGGAATCAAGCTGTTGTTTCAGGTCAGGCTGGGCAACATATCTAGGGGTTTCGGTGAAGCTTATGTTAATGTCTCTCCCTTCACCTTCTACAGATGAGGGAACCGGCCTCAGAGTTTTATTTATTTATTCTTATTTTTATTTTTTTAAAGATTTTATTTATTTATTTGACAAAAAGATCACAGGCAGGCAGAGAGGCAGGCAGAGAGGCAGGCAGAGAGCCACCCAGGTGCCCCGACCTCAGAGTTTTAAATGGCTTTACCCAGACCACGTAGCTGTTCTTTGGCCAAGCTAGGATCAGACCCATTGCCTGATTCTACTTCTCTTTCTACTATAACCACATTTTGGCTGACCAGCTCACATATGTAAGATTTCTGTCCCTACTAGACTCCCAAGCTCAGCTCAGCAGGCCCTATGATGTTCTCCCTGTGCTTTGCACAGGGCTCAGAATATTCATTCACAATTTGCTGTCATCTATCAGATAAACTTTTGCAAGATGCACCCATATTTCTGGGACAAGCACACAGAGTTAGATCATTGTCCCTGGGCTTTGGGTTACAGAGAAATGAAAGAGGAGAGAATCTTGTAATATAATGGGAGTATAAGAAGACAATCCAACATGAAATAACACCCTTGCCTGGCTTACCTATAACTCTCCTGTGTAAAAATAATCCGATGACCATATATTCCTGGTTGTGGCATGAAATCTAAAATTAAGATTCAATATTACATCCTGGAAAATCAAGAGGGTTTCCGAAGGCCTAATAACAGCTTTCCTTCCCCACTCTGCTCTTATGGGTGAGTTCCCCTTGCTAAAGGACCCTCTTCATCAAAGGACCTGTTCTTGCCAATCTCTAGGCAGTAGGTTTCTCTTTATGTCAATCTGTGGAATGGCTCAAACAAACCAATCACATCCTCCCACAGGAACCAAGGGGCATCCCTTCCTCATGATGCTACAAAACCTGCCTCCCATAGCCCTTGTTGTTTGTTGGGTTCCTGAGTAAAACCCACACGTGACCTTGCATGGCATGTGGTGTTTTTCTCCCCTGGGCTGTGATTATGTGACTAACAAATTGTCTGTATCATCTGTCTACTGTCGGATGTCCTGTGCTCAACCATCCTCATAACCACAGGTTGGGGATCTTTCCCTCACTAACTGGGTAAACTGGAGGCGATTAAAACACCAACTGAGATCTAAGTCTGTGTCCCATCCTCAAAGACAGGTCACTCATTTTCTGTTGGTTCTAGTATAGAGAGAATGCGGGCTCAGGAATCAGGAATTCTGAGTTCCCTCTACCCAAATTTTAAGGCAGAACTGGGTTAAGCTGTTGAGCCTGTATGTGCTCCAGTCTTCTCTCTGGTAAAACAGAGTGACTGAAATATGTAAGTGGGTTCCCAAACTAGTTTTTACGCTGGGAGCCCTCCACTCAATTCAAATCTGAGTGATGTTTTGAGAAGACAGAAACAACATCCTAATGGTATTCTAACCATCTGAACCCTGCTCTCCCCGAACATACACTGCTACCACATGCCTGTATCTGAGGAACCCCAGGGTTCCACTGGACTGAGATTGACAATCATATCACTAGGCATTTTCTAAGATACGTCCTCTAAGTTCCATAGATTCTAGAATCAGAAAAGATGGCCCCGGCTCTGCCATTTATTAGCTATGTGACAGTGGGAGACTTACATTAAATCTCTGAGCCTCAGTTTCCACATCTATAAAACCAAAGAGACATGATAACAATAATAAGAGTGATAACAGCAGCAAGAAAAATCATAATGAACAGGAACTGTTGACTCTGTTCCTAGGTACCGTTCTAATTATTTCACATGATCATTATGGACTGCACGTTTGTGTCCCCCACAAATTTCAGATAGTGAAATCCTACCCCTTTATGAAGGTTATTAAGAGGTGGGACCTTTAGGAAAGAATTCAGATTTGATAAAGTGGGAAGCTTTATGACCCTTGTCGAAAGAAGTTTGCTTCCTTTTCCTTTTCCTTCCACAGTCAAAAGAAAGTTTGCTTCCTTCCCCTATTCTTCGTCCTGTGTGATACATGAAGTTGGCAATCCACAGAACTCCCCCTGACCTCAGACTTCCAGCCTCCAGAACTAAGAGAAATAAATGTCTGTTGTTTATATCCAGCGAGTTTGGGTGGTATATTGTTCGAGCAGCCTGAACTGACCATGATGTATGCATTAAGTCATTAATATCGAAAGCACATGTCAGCTCAGAAGCCCTTTGCTGCTTTGTCTGGCACTGGCAAGTTGCAAGAGAGAGCTGATTTTCTCAGAGGGCCGCTTAGCGGTTCTTAGCCAGAGGTGCCAACTGTCAAGCCCACGTTTGAGTGGTTGTACAGGTCTCCTTCTGAGGGAGCAGAGATTAGCCGGACAGGTAAGGTAGCCTGAAAGAAGGTTACCTTGCAAACAGAGCTGGGCCTTACGTGGTATAGCTTGAGGGGCACCTAGAAGATTCCAAGACTCACAGCTTCCTCTTCCAACCAGATGTCACATTGTCTAAGATCCCAGCATTAAAGCCCCTTCCATTTGGGAGTCATTTTGTTCTCCCCAGGCACTAGTGCTTAAATTTGTCCATGCCAAATTACAATTTCCGTGGCATTACAGTTCAATAGAGTCTCTCTGTCATTCTTGCCCACCAACCTCCTGAATTATCACAAACGGGAAGTTTCAGTAATGAAAATCCTTTAGTCTTCCCTTGTTATCAGAAAGTGATAGAGCAGTAAGGACCATGGATTTTTAAAGCTGTAAAGACCTGGGATCCAGTGCTAGCTTTAAGCTGAGAACTCCCATATTTCCCTTCCCCAATCACACTTTTCCCCCAAGCTTCAGGTTGCCTTTCAACTGCCTACTTTGGAAGGAAGTGTAAGAAAAATCATGAAATTCTCGTGACCTGAACTGAACGCTGTGTTGTCTGCCCTCAAACTTGCTACCCCGCCCCCTCCTGATGATAAACCAACTTGCTGCCAAGCTCAGAGAGCTTGATGTTATCTTTGACTTCTCTTTCTCACATTCCAAATACAATTTTCCCTGAAATTCTGTTTACTTAACAAATATATCCATGATATGATCCCTGTGTGATATGATATGATCCCATTTCTACTGTGACCTGCCTAGGCTGACCTGGTACTGTCTCCTGCCCAGGCAGAGTCAGATCAGTCTCCGTTTCCAGGGACAACTCTCCAACCTGTCATAGTGATCTCACTAAAACAAAATCAAATCAGGCTGTTCCTCTGCTCACAGCTCTGTACTGGCTTCAATTTCACTCAGATCACGGCTTAGAGTCCCTGACCCAGCGCACGAGGTCTTAATGAGCTTATTCCCTTTGCCTCTCTGACTTCATGTCCTCCCACCCCTCTCATCAGCGGCAACCACACCAGGTTCCTTGCTTGTCTTTAACTCACCAGACTCACTCCTGCCTTCATGCCTTTGCCACGGCTATTCCTCTGCTTGAAGGCATTTCCCTAGATGCTGTGGACTGGGTTGTGTTCCCCTGGGGAGCTCTATCTAGAGATGAGATATTTAGGAGATAATTAGGGTTAAACGAAGTCATAAGGATAGACCCCTAATCCCAAGACTGGGGCCTTATAAACAGAGAAATTATATATATATATATATATATGTATATATATATATATATATATATCTCCATCTCTTTTTCCTGTCCCTCTCTCTCTTCCTCTCTTTTCTTCTCTCTCTCTTTTTCTCCCTCCACCATGTGACAACAGAGTAAGAAGGGAGCCATCTGCAAGCCAGAAGAGAGTCATCACTAGAAACGGAATTGGCTAGCACTGTGATCCGGGGCTTCTAGCCTCCAGAACTGTGAGAAATAAATCTCTGTTGTTTAAGCCACCCAGTGGATGGTATTTTGTTTTGGTAGCTGAGCAGACAATGACACTAGATCTCCATAAGGCTGACGGCCAACATCCCTCAGAGGCTTTTTCTCAAATGTCGCCTTCTCAATAAATCCCACTACAATATTCTGCAAAAATGACAATGCCAGGATTCCCAGTTCTCCTCATTCTCCTTATTCCTTGTTCAAAGGTGGATCATTTTCTAACCCCTGATATAATTCACTTATCACATCCGTAGTTTCCTGTGTGATAATCCTGATAGGACGCATTCCTTGAGAGACCTCTGTTTTGCTCCCAGCCATGTCCCAAGACCCTGAAACAATGCCCGGCACATAGAGGGGCTCAACTATATGTGTAAACCAAATGAATAAATGGAGAACTTACTATAAGATTTTCTAGCTGTATGAGCCTTGGGCAAGTTGCTGACCTACCTAAGCATCATTTGTAACTTCAGAGGACTGTTATAAGAATTAAATAAATAAAAAATGTGTAAAGATGGAGGGGCTGTTTGTCTTGTTCGTCATCCTATCTTAGTGCCTGGACATAACAGTATTCTCAAAACAGAGTTAGGTGCTCAATGCAGTGCTTTGTAAATAGTAAGTACTATTAATAATAATACTTACTACTAATAGTAAGTACAAGTAATGACTATGATTTTGACTAGTTAAAGTTAAAATACCTACTTCAAAGCATTGTTTTTAACTTCCTCTTGGGAGCTGGATTGGAATGGACAGAGGCAATCCAAATCTTCCCATTCTGTCTGCCTTCAGGCTTTCTGTATCAACCATGACAGTCTGAATTCTGGGTACCAAATGTACTTTCCTGCATTTTGTTTCAGTGATTTTAACAATGCTCTATGTGTGACCTGGAATGCTCTTCATTTCCACCCACCTCCAGCTGGTAAAAAACTCCCATTATGTATATTGAGTTGACTCCTATTCAATTCCCCGAGTTCAGCTACAACAACACTTCATTAGGAAACTTCCTCTGATTCCCCAGACTAGATGGGGGTCCCTCATAGTCCGACTAGGAGCCCCTTGCACTTTTTAGGAGCCTTTCCATCCAAGGGGCCTGGCAATGTCAAGTATTTAGTATTTGTCCAACAAATATGTGTTGCATAGATGAAGGATATTATCAACGATCAGATATTTGATATCCATAATTTAACTTGATGTTTTTTGGTAAATACTGAAATTATCTCTAATACACAGAGAAACTAAAGCTCAAAGAGATTCAGTAACTTCTCCAGTAACATAATAAGTTTTGGAGTTTGTATTTGAACTCAGTTCTTTTCAGCTCAAGAAAAATTTATTCTTCCCACCACAAATGAACTGTTCCCAAGATTCTTCAAGTCAGCTTCCTGATTCTTTCTTTTAATGTGCTTTGCTCCTTCAAGCTCTCCAGAGATATCAAAATATATTCTAACCCAACTGGCTCTTTGACCCAAAAGTCTTCTATGCCACCAGTGACTCCAGGAGCCTGAATTCATTCCAGAAAATCCAAGGTTCTCACTAGCTATCTCTTTCTTGAAGGTTTTCTCCCATTCTGAGGATATCCATCCTTATAAACTGCTCAGTCCTAAACATCTCCATTTCATTAAGTGTCACCGTCATCAAGCTAAAAACTTAGAGGACACCCTCCGTACCTTCTTTTATTTCTCTATGCCAACCAATCCACGTGTTAATATTTTCTGTGTTCCTGCCAAGTATGTCTCAAGTCTATCATTTTCCTTCATTATTCTATAATGTCCTATGTCTTCTCATGGCTTCTGGCTTGCAAAGCTTCCTTGATTTTTCTCTCACCACCCCTTCAATTTCACTTCATTCCAGCCTTCCCTGTAATCAATATATTCCAGCCACACTGGTTTTCGTTTCATTTCATTCAACACACTGAACATTTTTTCATGTAAGATTTTGTATATTGACTCTTCCTTCTGTCTGGAATGATTTTCTCCTTGATTGTCACATTTCTTTTATCTCAACACTCTCTCTAAGGAGCCCTTTCCTGGTTTTCTCTGCTGTTCCTCTTATTTCCTTCAATGCTTTTCTTGTGATCTGTTCTTATCTTTTCTGTTGGGTTACGGCCTGCCATACCTATTGAGACATCAGCTCAGTGAAACCAGGTACCATGTTGTCAAGGACTGGTTCTCTGTCCTGAGTTAGTTGTCAGTTTTCCTCCTAGAACACAGTTCATCATGGGTTTAGCACTTCAATCAGACAACATCAGTTTCTTTGGTGCCCAATAGCCTGCAGCCACTGTACCAAGCTTAACAGAAGTGTTAAGAGATAAGAACAGAATTTACTTAGTGCAATGCTTAAACAGTTTCAGCACAGTACAGGCAAAACATCCTAATGAACCCTGAACTCTGCAGCTTTCTACCACTGGGGTTCTATAAGACCTCTCTCCTCTCATCCCTTGGGAGGGCCAGAAATACCATATCAGTTTGATTATTTGTACCTTTATCCCCTTTCCCAAATATTTCAAAATTTTCAAAATTTTCTTCATTAATCTGTATGAAGCTTAAAGACACTCAGAATTCATTAATTTCTTGTGTGTGGTTCTATGTCTTATTACTAGTCTCCTAGTAATATTACTAGTCTCCTTTTTACTAGTCTCATGATAATCTTCATCTCCATCAGCCTGCTAATTGGTTTTGTATATGTATTGACATCTCCTCCAGATGATGCGTTATATGAGAACAGGGATTCTGTCTGGAGTTTTATATCTTACATCTTTAATGTCGGGCATGTAGAAGGCACTCAGGAAGCATTTGTTGAATCACACTGAATTCCTTCTGAAAGCAACGTGTTTGGTAAACCCCCCAAAACTACAAGATTTTGGAAATACCTTTGCTAAACTGCCTGTAGATCTACAATGCACAATGCCAGCTTTCTCCCCTGATTAATGGTTTTTTCCAACCATTCATCTCACCTTACCATTTACATCTTACTGTACTGTGTTGTCTTGACCTCCACATTATGCAAAGTGCATGCCACCTCATGTTCTCAATGAATTCTTATAAATAGGACATACTTCACTGGCATCTGGCTTGCCTAGTGCTCTTTTCTGCAAACCTGAATGGGTTTGCCACATTCAGATATTTCTATGAACACATCATTCACCTGTCCCTTCATAGGTACTAATTAGCAAATAAATCAAACTGAATTTTCCATTAAACATGCATTCATTCGTGACAGTATTTACTTGCTTGTGTTTAGTAGGGGAAACAGGGATGATAAACATTAGCCACTATTTTTTCTCTTGTTGAAGATGAAAATAAATTAAAATTTGTTCAACATAGAGGGAAATTTAAAAAAAAAATTTATATCCAAATATTTTCTGAAGGGAAGGACTGTGTACTGAAAGTAAAAGGTAATGCCATTTGTAGCTACCAGCTTTGAAATACGATGTGTCAGACAGTATGTTAAATTATTTTTAAGCCTCACAGAATTGCATGGCAAGTGATTAACTCTATTTTCCAGATTAGGAAAATGACCGCAAAAGAATTAAATAGGGGCAGCTGTGTGGCTCAGTGGGTTAAGTATCTTGCTTTCAGCTCAGGTCGTGATCTTGGGGTTCCTGGGATTGAGCCTCACATTTGGGTCCCTACTCAGTGGGAAGCCTTCTCCCTCTCCCTTTGCTGCTTCCTCTGCTGTGGTCTCTCTTTCTCTCAAATAAATAAAATCTTTATTTTATTAAAAAGAATTAAATAATTCAACTAAGTTCACAGAGATAAATTGAAGATGAATTAGTCCTTAATATAAAGTTGGCTTCATTGATAATCCAGAACTCCTTTGGAAAATAATCAGTCGTGTGAATGTGACCTCCACTTAATTGTTCTAGGTCCGTTTTCTTCACCTGCAAACTTGAGGGAACTAACTAGGTGCTATCAGTTTTCCCTCAGATCTTCTACTATTCCATGTTCCTGTACCAAAAGCTATTTGAGGCAAGTCTAACCTAAAGCATGTATACACTTTGATGAATACAATAATGGTGATGATGATGACCACGATGTTATATACAAAGAAATTCAACACCACATAGATGAGGCAGAGAATTTTTTTTTTTTTTTTTTTTTTTTTTTTTTTTTTTTTTGCCAAGAATCAGAACTAAAATGATTGCCATGGGTGAGCATGAAATTTAGCTCTGAAAATGTGCAGTTAAGATGGCAGAGTAAATCTGGGTCACACAATCTTCCTTCCTATTACCTAGCACAACCACCACCACCAAAATAGTAAGTGTCAGCAAAAAACCCATCAGCAGCAAATAAGCTGGAAACTAGATATAATGTTAGGCCCACAAAGAGTGGGGTGGCTGCCAAAGAAGACACTTGATAGCTCCTACTTTCCAGTCTAGTGATAGACAAATAGGGAAAGTAAATAAAATTCTGGAAAGGTTCATCAATATCCCCTAATCTGAAATTATTAATAGAAAGACCAAGTAAATATTTTTTCCCAAATCCCTAGGATTAAAAATCCTATTCTTGAAGATTTCAAGATCTTAACAGAGACACTTGCTTTTTCTCTCTCTTGCTCGCTCTCTCTCTCTGTATGTATGTACACACACACACACATACACATTGCTGCTGGGAGTCAGAGAATTTCCCTAGAGATCCCCGGTGAATTGGGAGAACAATCAAAATTTAAGCATACCAACTCATGGAAATGAGTTCCAACTATGGGATATAAATGATGATTTAGGGAATTAAAAAATAGTTGAGAAAAGAAGGCAACACTCTTACACAATTGAAAATGTAGAGCTTTGTGGACATTGTCCTCTCCCTCCCATTGAAGCAACCTAGTCTCAGAATAGATCTTTAAGAGAACTAACGGATTCCAGTTACCTTAGGAAATCAAGAGGAAGCCAGAGCTGATCAAGATAGGCTTGAGAAAAATATTCCACAAAATAATATGAGTTTCGATGCAAAATTAACTATAGCTAAACACGTACTTAAATAAACATCACTCAGTATGCACCCAAGAAAAGAGCATGGTATGAAAAAGACAGATTAATCGAGTTTGGAAAAGCAAACATAATCCAAGGAAAAGAATATTTCCTTTAAGTGTTTGTATACACACACACACACACACACACACACACATTTCCATAATCAAGAGTTCAAAGATGACTAAATAAGAGAATTGCTTGAAAATAAGAGAATTATATGAAAAAGGATATAGATGGTAAAACACTACTGTAAAATTAGTATATAAACTAAAACCAAAAGGAAAAAAAATAACCTATATTAGAGAATTTTAGTGACAAAAAAGAGCTTTATGGTATCACCATGATGGTCCATGGGAGGCATTCTTACAGACTCAACCATAGAGAAAGTGGACAAAGACATGAAATCAGGATAATTTTCATATATGAATAGAGAACTCAAAATCAAGGGAGACCTGAATATTCAGAATAAAATAACACTGTATGTTCCCAGAAAATAAACACTTTTTTAAAACAGACTTGCTATGCACCGAGTCCTAAAGAGAATGTTGCTTATAAGGAGGAAAATCAGATTTATCTAAAAGTTATCTATAGCCACCAATTAGTGCCAAAGACAATAGACATCAGTCTACACAATTTCAAAAGAAAATTAAACACCATCAAGCAGTACCTCAAATATAGAGCCACAGGCAGATATTCTCAAATATTAGCCTTTTTTTTTTTTTTTTTTGCACAAACAATTGTTAAAATCTTGTTAACCAAAGAACATGGCAAGAGGACTAAGTGAGGTAGTAAATAAAGTCTGAAGTTTAGAAAGACTTTTGGTGTCACTGCAGTTTCCTTCACTTTTGCTCAGTTACTATTGAAAGTAATACTTTATTTAAAATAACATGGAAAATAGGGTGCCTGGGGGGTTCAGTTGGTTAAGAGTCTGCCTTCAGCTTAGGTCATGATCTCGGGGTCCTGGGATGCCGTCCCCTGTAGGGTTCCCTGCTCAGTGGGGAGTCTGTGTCTCCGGGTGCTCTTTCCCCCTGCTCGTTCTCTCCCTTCCTCTCTCTCTCTCAAATGAATAAAGTCTTTAAAAACTTAAAATAGCATGGAAAATAATCCAAAAAGGAAATAGTTAATGCACACTGAGTATAAGATAATAAGACAGTTTTTATTCTCATATTTATATAAACAGATATCTTGCAACTACTTAATATTAGTAGTACTGCTAGGTGATGATTTTTAGATGATTTTATTCGTTTTTTGCTTTTGCTGGCATCTCTTGATTTTGAAAACAAGCATGTGTAAATGTATAGTGAAGTCATCTCATTACTGCTATATTCAAAGAATGGGAGGAAAAAAAAATAGGTCTTAGCTTAACCTTAACCTAAGTAGCAAGGTAGCAGAACTCACCATCTGATCATGGAGATTCCTCTCTGCAACCTCATATACATTAGGCCTCTTGCTTTACTCTCTAAATCTTGGTTCTGTCATTCATAAAACTGGGGAACTGCTGCTACATCGGAATGTGTTTGTAATAATGACAGGAAACAATGCATGTGGTAAGATCAAAGAGATTACATGAGCATGTCCACATTGGTTCTCCAACCACCAGAAGTGTCCAGGTTTCCCCAGCAAAACATTGGATGTAATGATCATTAAGTGGGAATAAAGTGAGGAGAAAATTGAAAATAGCAGACAGGAGAGCCTGGCTCTGGTGGTAAAATTGTTTCTACTGCCTCTTGTTTCTTCAGAATAATAAGCCTGAAGGTTCTTTTTGCAGGTACAACACCCTCCGCCCTGTTCTGGTTTTCTGTGGTCCACCTGGGTGGTGGAGCTTATTTGCCTGCCTACAGGGAGGCAAAAACAAACACATGGATAAGTCGGATGGAACAGAGAAATCCCAGGATCTTTCAAGGTCTTGAAGAGAATGAATGACCTCTCTCTCTTAAACCCAAATCTGGGAGACAAAAGCCTGGGTCCATTGCTCCATCCTACCACTCTAAGGTGAGAGGCCATTGAGAATAGAATCCATACAAAGCAAAGCAGGATCCATCATGCACCCCACCCCCAAATATATTCGATATATGAGCAAATTCCCTTTTATTTGAGGGAGGGAGAGTTGGTTTGGGCCATTTAGAATGAAGAGTCCTCCTACCCGATATAGAGGAAATTGTCTGTATTTACTTATACTTATATTTGTTTGTTTGTTTAGGACAAATTTGGGAACGTCTGAGTCCCAAATATGAAGGGGAAAAGAAACATACTGAGAGATATTTCAGCAAACAATGTGCTGTAGCATGGAGTTGCCTCATGTGGTTCAATACAAGCAGATGATTTACATTATTTTGCAATCAGTTTGGTGGCATAGAGTTGATTTTTTTTTTTTTTTCATGTCTGAGCATTTCAGGGCTAAGACCCATGGTTTGTGTCTTTACTGATAAGAAGACACAGAAAAAAAGCCATTCTCAGGCCTTTGCTTATAACATTCTGTCAGTTGGGAAGGCCATGCCTTCTTCCTGCTGCATGAGTTCTCTTTGTTTGACCAACTCCTACTCAGGCTCTAATGCTTAGTTTGGCATTTTACCATTCCTAGGTGCCTTTGCCTTACCCCTGTTCTACCTGATGGGGCTCCCCTGTGTATCTGTGACAACAACCTCTTATCTCTCTCATTATATATATCAGATGGTAATATGATCATCTTGCACTAAATTGTAAGCTCTTCCAATATAAAGATGACTCACAAGTCTTTGTATTTTTAACACATATCATAGATGAGACACGTGACAAATGTGCTAGATATCTTTTGTTCACATCCACTCTCAAGCTACTCTCTGCACTCCTAACTCTACATCATGGAAACTATAAGAATGCCATCAGTGGTTTGCCTTTGCCTTGTGATTCTCACTTGGGTTTGGCTAGTGGAAAGCATAGGCACAAGATAAAAAGGGGAGAAAGTGAGGTTGGAATATTTTTCCATTGCCTTTTTCCAAAAGACAACCCTCCAAGAATTGTCACTTTCTCTCTACATAAGGCTGCAGATACTGTCTCAGGGGTCCCTCCCCCTGACTCTTCAGATTTATGAGTGGTAAGAGCTTCTCTCAGGAGCACTATCTTGTTCTTTGTTGGTTCCATTAACCCTGGCTCCACCTTTATTAAACTCTCCTTAAAGTGCTTACTTTAGACACTGACTATAGCTTACTAACCATTAAATGTTTTAAATAATCAGCTGTTAGATGGATGATAAAAAATAGGGATTGAAGGTATAAGTGATTGCCGTAAATAGTATTAGAGGGTTCCAGATGTGCCTTTATTGTGATGTCTAAGTGTGCTGTGCCTGACTGGTTCAAACCAGACAATATATGATGGTTGTTTGGGGGGAGGGTATCAATTTAGACTAAGAATAAGGAGTGTTTCTTAGGGTTCTGATGTCAGCCAGAGGTCAGGTGCTGTAGGTTATACATTCTATCATGTGTAACTTAGGACATGGATGTTTATGTCTATTTGCATTAATTTAACAGGTACTTACACATGTTTGGTCACTACCACCAACAAAAAACTATATGCAGGTATACATCCATGCACCCACACATGTACCCACACATGCACACACCAGATACAGGTCTACTCCAAAAGTTCACAGTTAGTATGAGTCTTTTGGAGTGGATATAGAGATGTCATTTATAGTTCCCAGGGAATGCTCCCACAGGAATTCCATTTTTGTGTTTCTTTCAGGCAAAATCAAAGAAACCTGCATCTATTTCCATGCTTACCCATTGTTTCCATCATGATGTTCTACTTGGCTTTCCACATCTGGATCAGTTCATTTTGCCTCAGGGACTCAGCCTTCTGTGTTAGTCCCCTGGTTCACTGTTGTCAAAGAGCCTGTATGAAGTGGAATTAACATGGTTATAGTATTTTATGTCATTTCATCACTGAGTTTCTTCTTCACTAATGCCATCCTCACTCTTTGGTTGACCTTAGGGTCTCTCTCCTCCCAAGTCTGGATTTTAATGTTGCTCCTGATTTAACTATTTAAATAAACTTAATTTTTTGCTTGCTTTTACCAAAATCACTCTTAATAACTGCTATTATCCCTTATAATTACAGTAATCACTTTGGCTCCAAGTGACTCACAACATTAGCTTTCAGTCCAATAAACCTTGGCAATTGTTTTTGGCAGAAGGTCTAGGGTATTGTTAGTAAGAAAATAGCATGGTGCCTGGGTCTGGTGGGTCAGAGCTACTCTGAAAAGTCAGAAAGACTTAGGGATTCCAGGATAACAAAGTTAAAGGTTTCAAGGAACCCCAGTTAGATCTTCAGATTGGGAGATAGTTTAGAAAAACACTCTAAGTTTACAGTCTGTGAAGTCGAATTATTTATTCAAACCCATCTCTGCCACAGATAAAGCTTATGTTCTTAGGCAAGCTAGTTAAAGTTTTGATGTCTCAATGTCCTCATCTGTAAAATGGGTATAATTATATCCCTGTCCCAACTGTTACAATTGCCTCCATTCTGACTGATCTTAACCAAGCCATACTACTTATTAAATATTTTATATCTTACCCATACAACCACATATAACCATAAAACATAACCACCGAACCATAAAAGAACCATAATTTTAAAATTTTTGAACTGTTTCAATTTTCTTTATTCCAATTCTATTCACCTTTTTTAATTTCACTATTTGTTTATTTTTATTTGTTTGTTTGTTTGTTTATATAAGAGACACAGAGAGAGAAAGCACCAGGAGAAGGGCAGATGGATAAAGAGAGAGAGAGAGAATCTTCAGCAAAATCCATGCTTAGTGTGGAATCTGACACAGGACTGGGGCTTACAACATTGAGACCACAACCTGAGCCAAAATCAAGAGTTGGACACTCAACTGACTGAGCTATGTAAGCACCCCTTACTCATTTTTCTTTTTAATTTGAGTACAGTTGACACATGATGTTACATTGACTTCATGTGTAAAACATACTACATTCATTCAACAACTCTGTAGTGTCATGCTCCCCACAGGGGTAGCTACCATCTGTTACCATACAGCACCATTAGACTACCATTGCTGCATTCCCTATGCTGTACCTTTTTATTCCTGTGACTTATTTGTTCCATAACTGGAAGACTGTATTTCCCACTGCCCTTAGCCCATTTTGCCTATTCCCCAAACCCTTCCCCTCTGGCAGTCATCATTTTGTTCTCTGTCAAAATAACCATAATCTTATGGTTTTTGTGTGGAGATTAAATGCATAACCAAGGTATAGCCCTTAGGCCTTAGAAAATACTCAGAAATACTGGCTGTTAGAATTATTTTCATTTTTATTACTATCCTTCAGAGAGCTTTCATTTGCATCACAGATATGTTATCTCATAAAATCCTAGGCTAACTATTAAAATTATGATTATTCCATTTTATAAGTGAGAAAACCAAGATTCAGAGTGGTTCAATATTACAGCTCTAACAAGTGGCAAAATGGTATTTCACCCTGGTCTTATTCTTAAAACTTTTTACTATACCACATAGTAAGTGTTCTTTTTTGGACCAAAAATAATATTTATAAAACCCGGAGGAAAAAAGTTCAGATCAGAATGTTCCTAAGTCTAAAAATTATGAGAGGCAAAAAAGAAATTAAAGAGTACCGAGCATAAATTGCATCATGTCAACACCTGCAATGGGCTCTCACACCTTTCACAGCTCTTCGTTTTAATTAAAGAGCAGGATGGGAATTCCCATCAGTTCTAGTCTTGGGAGCAGAGGCTGCGGAGGAGAGAATGTGTAGTTATAATCTTATTGATATGCATGAAGTACAAGAAGGAATGAAACAAATGAAATCAGTAACCTTTCTTTTTTAAGAAATACAGTGGATGCTATTGTGTGTCCACCCAGATCCTTCTCTGGAGGACCAAAGTGCTTATTCCCCCAGCTGCCGGGAGTGTGGTTTGCTGACAGTTCTCAGCAGAATCCCCCACCGGGGGATGAAGGGAACCCATGTGTCCAAGGTTGATCCCCTTCCTGGACACAGCTCCCATCCAGTGATTGGTCAATAAAGAAGTATAAAGGACTCCATGTTTCCCCTGCTATCTGAAAGTTAATCATCCTTATGAAAACTTTTGTAAGCAGAAATGGGGTAAAGCAAAGAGTATCCCCCCGCTTTCTAAAAGTTCACAATAGGAAAGACCATTAGGAAAGACCATTAGTATGGTTAAGGCTTTTTTTTTGAAAAAAACAAAAATCATCTTTGGATTTCTTTCAATCAGCAAGACAGGAATTAAAGCAGGCCTTTCCTAAATGTGATGGGGTAATATAGGAACTTTTGGAAAGTGGGGGATACCTGCATTCTCTTTGCATCGGTAGGGGGCAGCTCTGTGAGGGCTCCCAACTCTAGAGCGTCCGCCTTCCCTGGAAAATCACTGAGGCTGCTTGGGTCTACTTCTCTTTCAACTTGCCCCTCTGCCTTTAGGACATCACAGGTATTCACAGCAGTGCTACCCTGCACATTTCCTGCACATAACTCAGTGCCTCAGAGCCTATGTCCTAGGAAACCCCAGCTGCAGTGTGGGGGTACAGTATGCATCTTTGTTGTGGCAGCCAACTCCGATTAATGTCCATACTTCTGAGAGGAACCTAATGATTTGCCAAATATTTACTGTAGTATCAGTGAGTATATCAGGGCACAATAAATATCAGGAACACTTTTGTGAGCATCAGGATGGAAATATTTTATTGATTTCTGAGGAGCAATTCAGCTATTGTCAGAAGCTAAGTCAGTGGTCTTGGCAGAGATCCAGGGCTCAATGAGCACGTTCATGACCATTATTCTTTCTCCAGTGTCTTGACTGCTCAGAATTCTTAATTACCATTAACCAAATGGTGTTTGGGGAGTTTCTTCCTTCTGATTTGTTTATGAGTATACAGGCCCTGGGAGGTATTCCCATTAGAGCTGAGTCCCTCTGGCCATAGGTTGCCCTCCAGGTGCCATGTCAACAAGAGAACATTTCTGAAAGTTTTCTAGAAAGCAGTTTTCACACACATCTCCTGAACGTTTGCACTTCTTAGGGGTGTAGTGTGTGAAGGGCAGAGCACAACCATCTTAAGGTTATGGAACTCGGGTGAAGTGCCATCATCACATTCATGTCTCTGACCAAGTCCTCTCACCCCTGGTCACTACCAACCATGAAGTAAGCTTACTCTTCTTTCTTTAAAGCTGTCCCCAGTCCTCTGCCCGAAGAATCCTGTAGGTTCCTTAAAAAGGCTTAGGAGAAATGTGGCCCACAGTGCCATGTAGTCACAATATTCTCTAAGGAATATTAATAAATATAAACTTCTTCAGAAAGCAATTGACCTTTGTATCTTTTGTCACTGTAGCTAGAGTTATTTTACCTCTGAAAGTCAATGGGAAGTGAACAATCCAAAAAGGAAACACCGGTTTTTAGATAGAAAGATGCAGAAAATTTCTAGGCATAACCATTAAAAACAATCCTTATTCTCTTTTCATTCTGTCTTTATTCCCTAGGATTTAAGCTTCACCTGGGCAAGGATCTTATCTGTTTTTCCCCCCGACTTTAGTCTCTTCAGTGTCTAAAAGAGTGCTTAGCATTTGGTAAGTATTCAATTAATATTTAACTAATGAATGCATGAATCTTCCAATGTGTGGAAGGTAGTGGAAAAAATGAAGCTATGCTGAGATACAAAGAAGGTTGGCATAAAAAGAAGATACTAATGTATTTCTAGTTAGAAAAAGGCAACATTGTGAAGATGCCAAATTCTCTAATAATTTGTGAATTTATAACATTTCCATTCACACGACAAATTGATGTTTTTGTTTGAGAACTTGAAAAATCATTCTAAATTTCAGCTAGAAGAAAATAATAAAATAGTCCCTTCCATTTCAAAAAAAGAGACGTTGGAGAGGTTTTGTTTTGTCATGTGTCCCTGTGCACACGTGCGCACACACACACACACACACACACACACACACAGTAACCACAATGGTGTAGAACAAGGATACTTTGCCTGGTGATGGAAGAGCTTCAGTTCTGTGAGGTATAAAACCATGAAGTGTGCTGTTTCCCCCAGTTACTGTTGACTGCTCTATTGGATCTTCCTTTCCCACTGGTTAGTAGCCATTTTAAGCATTATGATTATTAAAACAATCAATTTCCAGTCCAGATCATTCTAAAGATTTCATCTCAAACTTCCCCTTCCACCTTTGCTTCTGTATAGACTCTGTTTGCGGCTCTGGGGCCTCTGAGAGGTGGAGAAATGTGTGAAGTCTTCTTTAAACGTCCTTCTCCTGCCAGCACACTAGTGAAACCCTACTGTGAGATCCATTAGCCCGTATTTTCTGTGGAAATTTCAGTTGCTATTAAAGAAGTTAGCAAACTCCCAATGAACCTATTGTATATCCTGGCCTAATAGTTACGTTCTCAGTGACTCAGAACAACAATTATTTATGTGAGTAAAAAAGAAAGGAAAAAGAAACAGAGTTTGGGCCTTTTAGCACCTTTCTGAAGATACAGCATGGAACATTAACTCCATTTTTAAAAGACCCAAGTGTGAAGAGCATAAGAGGAATGGCATTAAATTATTAGCATGTACCATCTCTCTCCCACGTCTCCCAAAGGAGAGAGACTTATTACATGCTAGGTCAATTCTGGATCCTCCTTTGTATTTATATAGGAATATCAGAATCAGGACAACAGGCAAAAGATTACACAAAATAAACAAAAGACCTGAGCCAGAAAAGGCCAATGTTAGGCAAAGAGATGGGGCTGGCTCAGGCTGGGGAGAATGGAAATTTTTGAGGTATATGGAGTGGGGAAAGGTTGGGATTAGAGACAACAATAGAGAGGAAAAAAGAAATTGAAAGGAAATGATACAGGGAAAGGGATTTTTAAGACTTTTGTTGGCTTCCAAGAATGTAGCCACTCCTTTTGAAACTTCTCCTTCCATTCCTTCTTTTTTTTCTTGGAGAGGTACTATACTAAATATTTCCACAGTTTGTAATTATTTCTAGTTGCTGGACTATTGGTTTTTATGTGACTTTGCATAGCACTGATTTCAAAGCAGTTGGATTATATAGGCTACATGAAATCTTTCATTTACCAAACATGCCATCTGTGTATTCTGGTCAACAAGAATCATTCTAAATGCTTATGATGCCCTGATATGGAGATAGTAAGACTATGATCTCTGAATGAATGCTCTGGTGGTTTCCCCAAAAGTTCTGTAAAACAAATATTGCACTGAAGTTATTTTCATCCTTAATAGTCCTGAATTTATTCTCAAAAGTCCAAGGTTCATGTTCTAGTTTTACTGTGAAACCAAACTATGAACCTTTTGAAGGCAGGCAAGATGCATTATCATCTTTTTATGTTGCCAGAGTTTTAGCAATTGGCCACCTGGGGCTCATAGTAAACACTCAGTATAAGTGGATAAATGTGTAAGGCTTCAACCATACCTAAGAAAGCCTTTGGTTGTCTTTATGAAGTCCTGGATTCAAGAGTCATTCTGTTATCATTACGAGTTGATTCTTGCAGAATTTAAATACCTCTAACTTTTCCAGGTATGACTCTTCCTTAAGGGGTCACATAAGGTGAAGAGCTGCACTCCTTACACACCTGGAATGCCATCTTAAATAAGAGTAAATGTTTCAAGTTTGTTTGAATAGATGATGAAATGAAAGAGGGAATAGAGAGAAAGATACAGGAAGGAATAGAGAAAGGAAATAATAGAGAATTGAAGACAGTTCTTAAGGGAAAAAAATCTGTTTCAATAACTCCTTGGTTGAAGTAACCAATCAAAATGTCCAAGAAACATGAAAATATTGTTTTTCCCATGTTGGAACATCTGCAGATATTTTGGGTAAATTATTTAAATACAGGAAACAGATAATATACCACTTCCCCATACTCACACATTTCTCCTTTTATCACTGTTGTAACTCTTATTTAAATTTTTTAGCACTGATGGACACTTTGTAATGTGCTCATACTGAAAAGGCTAGATATGTTTACACAATATGATGATTGCTAAACTACTTTTTTCCAGCTGATCAAAGTGTCACCAGTTTTTTCCCTTCTTTTTCTTATAAAGGGAAATGCATCAAGTACCTTCTGAAGGCTTCCTGCTCCATCCCGAAGGGGTTTTTCTGTAATGTTCTTTCATCATAAATTGCTGGGTGTTCTGAAATGTTTTCTCCCCTGAAGTTATAAGTCACAAGTTTCTGATGTTTTGTCTAATCTCTCTCTCAGCATACTGATTCTCTGGAGAAAAGTGTCATGAAAATGCTTTTGGATAGATAAAAATGCATTCATTCTCAGTCTTCACTGACCCTGCTATTCAAAGAGTCAATATCTATAAGGATGGCAGGTGCATTATCCGAAACATGGATTTTTCTTCTCCAAGTATTGCCATTATTGATATTTTGGAGTCTTCCTGCTTTATCCGTCATACTAAGGTTATCCTTGAAAAAGTATTGCCTTAGTCTAGAACTTATAAGTCAACATCAATGATAACAGAAAGCATTTATTAGATCCCATTAAGCACTTACTCTTCTAAAAGCTTTTTGTATAAAAACTTCTTCAATCCCTACCACAGCCACAGGATATCAATTCTACTACTATCCTTGCTTAATAAATGAGGAAAATGAGGCACAGAGAGGTTAAGTAATTTCCTATTTCCCATAGAGCAAATGGTAGAGCAACGGATTGCAACGGGGGCATTTGCTTATAGATAGCTCCCTACACACTAGAACATGCTGTCTCCAGTTAGCAAGAAGTGGCAGAGAGGCAAGATTTTTAACCTGTATGTAACCTTCATAGGGTCAACAAGGCCCCTGGGAATTACATACAAACACATCTGTACACTGTGTGCATAGGTGTCTGTGGTTATGTGTGCATTTTTCTGAGAAGAGACCCTACTGATTTCATTCAGTTCTCAGAATGGTCCAAGATTCCCTAAGAAATGGTTAAAGAACAATATAGTGAAAAACAGTTTAGTGTTTGAGATCTAACAACTCATGGTTTAAATTCTGGCTGTGTCACCTACTTTATTAAGTCGTTAGCAGCTTTAATTTTCCTGGTATGTTACAGAGAGAATCACAATGCCAATGACATTGGGATATTGTAGGAATGAAATGGCATAATGCATACCCAGCATCTATAAGACTGTCTGGCATGTATAGCAAATAAAGACAGGTCCCTTCCTGATTCATCTGGAAGCCTCTAGGCAAACAGGATGGTCCCCATCAATCAACATAAGAAGCGATGTCTTCATCTGTTTCCTTTCTTGATCTTTCCTAAATGTTTCCAGCCCAGAGCAACAGTTGTGTTCAAGTTGTGAACAGTTGTGTTCAACAGTGTGGGTCCAAGGCCAAATTCTGGTTTTTGTTAGATCCAGTTCTCACCTTTACACAGACAGTAATCAAGTTTTCTCCAAGCCCACGTGAGGCTCTTAGTCCTGATACACATTTCTTTTGGCAGAGGCCCAATTGGGAAAGGTAACAAAACAACAGCCTAAACCTTGCTATATTTGGGGGTGTAATTGATATTTCCTTTTTAAAAAGTTGAAAACTTTCCGAATTTCAAGGGAAAAGCAGGTTAAACAAAAGAAATTCAATGGGACTGTATTGAATTTCTATGGCTGCGATTAACAAATTATCACCAGTTTAGTGGCTTAAAAATCACACGAATTTGTTAACCTATATTTCTGCAAGACAGAACTTTGATGTGGGTCTCAATGAGATAAAATCAAAGTGTCACCATGGCAGCATTCTTTTCCGGAGGCTCTAAGGGAGAATTTAATCCATTGTATTTCTCAGTTTTTAAACACTTGTCTACATTCCTTAGCTCATAATCTCTGCCATATTCAAAGCCAACAATGGCCAGTGTGGTCTTTCTCATTTTGACATGGACTTTTTTTCTGCCTCTCACTTCAATTCTACTTCAGGACCCTTGCACTCACCTGGAAAATTCAGGAACTTCTTATTTTAAGGTCAGTTGATTAGCATTCTTAATTCCTCTTTGTTATGTAATGTAACATATTCACAGGTCCGGGGGATTAGGATGTGGATATCCTTGGAGGGCCATTTTTATATCTAACACAGTTACCTTCTAAATTAGATTGGTCATGACCATGCTATTTAAAATCCAATCCACCTGTACCCTCCTTATCTTCCTTAAGACTTTAAGACATAATTACTGTAATAAAAGTGTGAGGTGCCAGAGACATAGATTTCTTTTCTTTTCTTTCTTTTTTTTTTTTTTTTTTAAGATTTTATTTATTTATTTGACAGACAGAGAGAGGCAGGGCACACAAGTAAGGGGAATGGTAGGCAGAGGGAGAGGGAGAAGCAGGCTCCCTGCTGAGCAGGGAGTCTGATGTGGGGCTTGATCCCAGGATCCTAGGATCATGACCTCAGCTGAAAGCAGATGCTTAATCAACTGAGCCACCCAGGCAACTCAGGGACACAGATTTCACTGTGATACAAGGACAAAGGAATCAAGTTGACCTGGATTTGAATCCTAGTCTTACCATTTTTAACTTGATAGTCTTTGAAAAGTCTTAGCATTTAAGAGTCTCAGTTTCCTTATTTGGGAAGTGGTGATAATGTATCAATTGCACAAGATTTTTGTGAATATCAGAGGATAGTGTTTTGATGTTTCTGGCATAGAAACATACATGGCAAGTGCTCAATATTTCCTTCCTAACTTTCTTCTTTCCCCTTCCAATTCCAATGAAGTCCTTTGTTTTTTAATTGTGGTCAGATAGTTATAAAATTCACTGTCTTAACCATTATCAAGTATAGAGTTCAGTAGTGTTTAGTATGTTCACGTTGTTGTGCAACAGATCTCCAGAACTTTTTCCTGTTGCAACACCAAAACTCTGAATAATTCCCTATTTTCCTCTCCTCCCAGCACGTGGCAGCCACCCTTCTTCTTTCTGTTTCCTGGAGTTTGACTACTCCAGATGCCTCCTATAAGTGGATTCACACAGTTTTTATCTGCTGACACATTTCACTGAGCCTCATGTCGTTAAGTTTCATCCATGTTGAGGATATATCAGAATTTCCTCTGACACAGCACCCAGCATTTTTATAGTTGAATAATATTCCATTTGTATGTATATACTACATTCCATTGCAGTATGTATATACTACAAATTGTTTATCCATTCATTCATCTGTGGACATTGGGTTGCTTCCAACTTTAGGTTATTGTGAAGTGTTGCTATAAAAATGGTTGTATAAATATCTCTTTAAGATTCTGCTTTCAGGGACGCCTGGGTGGCTCAGTTGGTTAAGCAGCTGCCTTCGGCTCAGGTCATGATCCCAGCGTCCTGGGATCGAGTCCCACATCAGGCTCCTTGCCCTCCGCAGGGAGCCTGCTTCTCCCTCTGACTCTGCCTTCCACTCTGTCTGCCTATGCTCGCTCTCGCTCACTCTCTCTCTGACAAATAAATAAATAAAATCTTAAAAAAAAAAAAAAAAGATTCTGCTTTCAATTCTTCCAGCTATATAACCAGAAGTGAAATAGCTAGATCATATGCTAATTCTATTTTTAATTATTTGAGGAATTTTAATACTGTTTTTTATAGTGGTTATATCATTTTACATTTCCACCAACAGTGCACAGTGGTTTTATTTTTTTTCTACATACTGGCCAATACTAGTTAGTTTCTGTGTTTGTTTTGATAGTAGCCATCCTGATGGGTGTATAATATCTCACTGTGGTTTCGATTTGTATTTTCCTAGTGATTAGTGGTTGAGCATCTTTTTATATGCTTGTTGGCCATTTGTATATCATCTTTGGAGAAATATTTCTTAAAGTCCTTTGCCCATTTTGAAAAATAAGATTCTTTGTTTTCTTTTTGTTGACTTGTAGGTATTCTTTATATATCCTGGATATTAACCCCTTATCACATGTATGGCTTGAAAATATTTTCTTCTGTTCCGTACATTGCATTTTCACTCTGTTGATTGTGTTCTTTGATGCAAAGACAATTTAATTTTTATGTAGTCCAGCTTCTCTTTTTTACTTTTGTTGCATGTGCTTTTGGTATCATATCGTTAATGATACACGATACATGCATACGCATAGACACACACACACACATACAAAAGCCAAGGATTTAAAAAAGAAGCATTGAAGAAATCACTAAAGCCACTACTACCAAATTAAAGGACAGACTAAGAAACCAAATCAAACCAAAGTGAACAAACAAACAAAAGAAAAGAAAGAAACTTGTCTATTTTTTAGAAATCTCCGTCTCTGGTCAGAAATGTGCCATCTTCATGTCTTATACTGTCCTCCTGAGGAAATAAATACAAGGAAATAAAAGCAGTCATGCTATAATCCTGGCAAGAACAAGGAAGTTGGAGCCAGTAAATAAGTAGTCTTGCAATTAACTAGCAATTCGACCTTGGGCAAATCATTTTCCCTTTTTTAGGTCTCACATACCTTATTGGAGATTCTCTCCACTTCTAATGCTCCGTCTCCAATTATTTTTTCACATTCAGGATAAAAGACCATATCCTTGCCTCTAGTACTCCTGATACTTTGTTGGTGGGTTTACTAGCAAGAAAATGCCCCTCTGGGCACTCTCTAGAGTGTAATCTCCCTAATGGGATGAAAGACAATGGCATTTCATAGGTAAACTGCTGAATCTTTTATTATGGTCTTCCCACACCACATGCCAATTGATGGGTGTCAAGATAAGAGTTCAAAGTTGATTCATCACTCCTCTTGACTTCCTGGATGTCTACAGGTGTCTCCCTTGTGGTCATTCCTGGTTTCCAGATCATCTCCTCCAGTTCGTTTGAGGAGCCCTGCAATATTGTCATTGATCACTTGCCTCAACTTGGGTTTTCTCTCTGTCTTTTCTTGTTTTGGGCCCAAGAATCCTTTCTTAGACTCTAGTTTTACTCCAGTCCATCTAAGACTGCCAAAGTTACACCCATCCACTTTCAGAAATGATGCTTTTCTGTATTTCTTCCATCTGAGATTAGTGAAAAGTTCACACATAAAATCAGTGTCTAAAGCAATTCTGAGCCACTTAAATTCAGAGTTCTCCTTAAAACCAAATATCTTAGATCCTAGGTGGGCCAGAGTCACATAACAATCAAGATCTCAGCTCAGATCCAAAAATATTCACTCTTCCTGTAAATAACTTGATTGGTGCTATCTGAGCTAGTTCAGATTATAATTATAAGTTTTTCTTGAAAATGATGAGCCAACTTTTATTTCATTCCATTCCTAGGCTGTTCTTGTTTAAAACTACTGTGGCAGAACTTATGCCACACAAGTGGGTGGTGACAGGTGTGCAATAAATAGAAATAACAGATAATGCTCCAAGCATTTTCATTTGTCTCTAATGTGTTATCACACTTAAGTTTGAAAATGAGAAGGTCTGATGTTAGGAATTAGTAATAACCAAACTCTAAAGTCACAGAACACACACACACACATACACACACACACACACACACACACACACACTGAGTTCCAAACTCAGAAGACTACTAAGAAAACTTCCCATTGCCTACAAGTTTCCTGGGATACTCACATACATGCACACATGGACTTTGCATGCGCGTGCGTGCACGTGCGTGCACACACACACACACAGACACACACACACATTTGTTTATTTCTTCTATTCCAGTCCGAGTTTGGAAAGATTCACACATCATGCTGTTAAGTGCCAACTTACATCAGGTCACTTTTATTCCATCAAATTTGTTGTAGCATACATTCCCCCTCCCCACCCCGAAATAGAATAATACAGACACTCAAACCTCTAGCCAGCCAATAACATCCCTTAGACACCTACTGACTTCAAAATGCCATCACCAGAGTCCTGAATGTGGAAGCTAAATCTCAACTGGAGATTTTAGCACTGTGCTGGGGTTGGGTCTGCACCCTGTGCTTGTTGCATTTTTTTCTTGATTTAAATTTCTAGTCTCACTTTAGCATACTGGAGAAGACAGATGCTGAAAAAAGGGGAAATAGGGTTTGTGACCCCAGAGAGAAGAGTGGGAGAACCCAAAAATGAGGTGGGATCTAGCAGTAGACTCCACAAATTTTGATTCCATACTAGGAAGCACGCTAGGAGTTTAGAACTCCCTAGAAATGCAAAGCCTTTCTGATAACCTGGAAAGACACAACTAAAACAAGGATCAATCATAAGAGCAACAAAACCTAGAAGATCAGGTTATTACTTTGGAGTTGATGTCATAATCAGAAATACAAATCGCCAAAACTTTGTGCTCTATTTCCTGGATACAGAAAGACTAAATATATTGCTAAACCTGATCCAAATGACCAATGATCCAACTCTGACTTCTAAGACTTCCTGTGTTTTCTCTCATGCTGGTTGAAGAGAGACTATGAAGTTCCTTGAACCTTATGCTAAGAGCACTTCAACTTTATTCAGTAAGCAACAGGGAGCCAGTGACGATTTTTGAGACTGATATATTACCACCTGTTGGTAATGACTTCTCACTAATAAATTTCGTTGGTTTTTGTCTCAGAAGAAGTATACTGTGGCTAATCTTTTCAAAGCCTTTTTTTTTTTTAAAGAGGGAGAAAATAAATGGACATAAAAATAAATAAAAGCAAATAAACAAATAAAAACAGAGTGTGTTTTTGGTAAAAAATAAGTAAATAAATAAAAATAACCAGAGAAACATAGCCAGTCAGAGTACCAAGTTATTTTTCCTTACAGAAGCTCTCGATAAATGGTCAATACATGTTAAGTGGAGTATTATTTCGTAGTTAATTTCTCTTATTCTCAAATTTCGCTCTTATAAGTAATTTCACCAATCACTTTGTAATAGTGGCATGTAGGAACATATCCATAATTGTTTTGTCCCCCCACAGCAGGAGAAGAGTGGAAAGATCTCGTTTCAGATACCTAGGTGATTTACTGGGAGACCTACAAGACAATTCTGAAAATACAATTTAGATCTTCTGAACTTTTTACCTTTTTAAAGTTAACTGTGATGGAAGGGAACATTTAATTTGACTGAAAAGTAACACATGGGATAAGAAACTCACAGTCCAACTGACTCTGCTAAGTACCACAATTTACATTTTTTTTCCTGCAATGCTAATAATTCAGCATTCCATCAATACTACATTAAAAAAAATTCTTTGTTTTATCTTAACCGTCTTTGTGGTAAAGTCCCTCTTTGCCTGCTGATTTTTGACAACCTGTTGGAAGGTAATGATAACACAGATTTGCCTCTGAGCCATATTACGGCACAGCTTCCTGACAACCTTGTCTCTGGCTAAACAAATCATTTGCGCCCTGCCTGATTTGTTTCCGTGTTTGTAATTCAACTGCAATTTGTTCCTTCCCATGGCTCAATGAAAATGTGGTCATCAGATGGAATCTTTCCTGTTTGAGCGCCGTAAATAATACGTTTTGGAAGTGCAACGCATAAATATTTTACTAACCACGATATAGGTTGGAAGACATGACGGAATGAAAGTGGTAGAGAAAAGATTTCCTACAGATTCATTTTCACAGGATTTAGAGGCCATGATATGGTTTGGTGCGTTCCTTAGGCTCTTTAGGAAACTGGTTTCTCATCTGAAGAAAACTGTGCTTCTCAATTCCTTGACATACCAGGTTTATATTTTCCTCCTGTCAGAGTTGGATGTAATATATGTCATCAAATACTCCCAGACCTGATTTTAATTCATTCACTGCCATTTGTCTTTGTTGTTATTTTTTTATTTTTTTTCTACATACCATTGTTACCTCCTGGGCAAATTAAGAGCCACTGTAGAATAATGAGGTTTATACTGAAAATAAATTCATCTCACTGCTGCAGAGCCAGTCACCTGAAACTATTAAGAGGAAAAAAAAAATACTCAGAGATTTGAGGGGGGCAAGGGTGTGCTAATGAAAGGAGTACAGTAAACATAATTCTTCTCTTCTCCAAGTTAAAAAAAAAAATTGTTGAAAAGTATATCCCCTTTGGCCCGAAAAGCTATTTCACATGTCCTGTGGTTTCTGTTCCGTAGGTGTCCTGAAAATAATTGGGTATTTAAAGAATCTCAAAAAATTGCCGATCACAGAGCCAACCGGCTCTTGGTACTTTCCCTCTGAGGCTCTTATTAATTTTTAATCAGCTTGCTGCTGTTTCGGGTCTTTAGGACTCCTGTAAGTAAAGGAAAATACGTAGGCGGTAGAGGAGGAGAGAGTAAATAAATGCAGAGGGGGAATGGGCTCTCCAGAACTCAGAGAGAGACAAAGGCTGGCGTGCTTTCAACAAGGAGGGAGTTGAAGCAGTTTCAGAAGAGAAAACCACTCCCCCAGCTAGACCACACGTGAGCATTAGAACCCCATTTCTCTCCAGCTGCTTGACTGGTGCACGTGGCCTGCATTCTTTTGGCCTTTATATCCACAGAAGAATGACATTCCTTTTACTCTCAGACGGGCAGAATGACTGACTCCTGAGGAAATTTTTTCATTTTCTCCTTTTTCTAAAAGATGCATAAATCCCACCCTTGTCTCCAATCGCCCTCTCTCAGCGCTCTTCATCTTGAAAACCCTGCTCGGGGCCTGGCACCCAGCAGGATGCCACCCCATACCCCTGCAGTTAGCGCTTCCCTCTGATGTGCTGGGGCTATTTGAAACCATGATGGGGGTCTTGGTCACTTCAGACAACCATCTTACCAATGCCCCCTCCGACGTACCAGGGGGTGTGACCAGGTGGCAGTCTGTCCTGGGATTCTTCCTTCCAATGAAAGGATAGTTCCTCTGAGTGGACTTTCTTCTTTCTTCTGCTTTCTAAACTGTCAGGTGGTAGAAACCATGTAGGAGGTAGGAGGTAGGAGGCAACTGTTTGGCAACACCGGAGTTAATAAAGGCAGGGGACAGTGATCTGAACCGAGCAATCAGAGGATCTTCTTTTTCTTCTGTTGCACTTTTTAGGGTATAAAGATACTTCTCCCGAAAGTAGGTTAAATTTTAATAGACTTTGGAATAATGGATATTTTGATTTTATTTATCTATTTATTTATTTGTTTTTATATGTTAGTTATTGGTCAAGCTCAAGAGGGTCATTTTCAAGGACATAGAAAAAAATGATTCTCTAGAGAGAACTTAAACGTTATCTCCTTCGGAAAACCCTCCTTAAGACTGAACTTTAGGGTGAAAATCCTTAAAATAACAGTATAATTTTTCCTTTTCCTACTATATTGCAAGCTCCTTTTTCCTGCAATGCTAAGAGAGAAATAGGGTTTGTGACCTAGAGAGAGAGCAAAGACTTTGTTTGTCTCGTTTTGCTTTGTTTCCAAGTCCACAGCTAAAGGAATTAGCAGAATAAATAGTATGGTTGGTACATTTTCGGTGTCTGTAGGTGAAAGTGGGACCAAGGGAAGGAGGGGAGTATGGAAGAATGTGTGGGTGAGCAAAGAGAGGTGCAGGGAGATCGTTTTCTTCAGAGACTGTTATGAATAGACCACCTATTTCTGAAGAAAAACATGCTTAAAATGATGTAGGATATAATAAGAAACTCTGGAAATTGTTAAATATTGATCATGTAGTAGAATTAAACTGGGAAGTTTTCAGATGAGGAATTTTATTTTATTTTTCTCTTTTTCTTCAAATTTTTCTTCTTTTCTGTTTTAAAAATTTTATTTATTCGTCTAAGAGAGAGGGCAGAAGCAGGGAGAGCAGCAGGCAGAGGGAGAAGCAGGCTTCCTCGCTGAGCAAGGAGCCTGGCGAGGGACTTGATCCCAGGACCCTGAGATCATGACCTGAGCCAAAGGCAAACACTTCACCATCTGAGCCACCCAGGCATCCCGGGTGAGGATTTTAAATATTATTGGTTAGAAATTAAGCAGCAATTGATTTCACTGAGGTGTAAGTGACATATAATAAGCTGTGCTGTTGAAAGTGTACGATTTAATACATTGTGGACTATATATACACCTGTGAAACTATCACCACGGTGAAGATAATGAACATATCCAATTCTCTCAAAAAGTTCCTCATGGGGCACCTGGGTGACATAGTCGGTTATGCAATCGCCTCTTCGTTTTGGCTCAGGTTGTGATCTCAGGGTTGAGATGTCAGGGTCGTGAGATTGAGCCCCACACTGTTTCCTCACTCAGCCCAGAGTCTGCTTGAGATTCACTCTCTCCCTCTTCTTCAACCCTTCCTGCTTGTGCTAAAATAAATCTTGGGGTACCTAAGTCGGTTAAGCGTTTGCCTTAGGCTCAGATCTTGATCTTTATCGAAGTTATTTTGTGTATTCTCTGTCCATTGCATTTCCATATGAATTGTAGAATCAGATTTCTGCAATTAAAAAAAAATAAGAGGATGTCTTATAGCACACTTAAAGGTAAATATACTGGTTTGTTCTAATCATGTAAAACATGTAATTGCATCACTAAAATTACCCTTTTGTGGTAGATGACTTTTTAGTTGTTTCGGAAGGACATGTTTTTCCTTAGGCAAAGTGGTATTTTGCATCAATAATTTACTCCAATATCCACATGGCTTACAATAACAACGTGTCATTTCTTTCTAGGCTTCTTTGTCTATCCCAAGTTGATAGACAAGCTCTGCTCCATATTGTTTTCATCTCAGACCTGGGCTGAGGGCACAGCTTTTATCTAGACAAATCTTGTAACTGAGAAAGTTAGAGAGATGGTACAACCACTCAATGGTTTTTAAATGTTTGCTGAGAAGTCACATGTCCCATCCATTCACATTTCATCGGATAGAACCAGAGACATGGGCAAACCTGATGTCGGTGGAATGAAAAGAAAAATTCTCCCAGAAAGAGGGCACCATAGGTAAAAGGATATAATTGTTTTTAACAGAATAAAATCTATCACAGACACAAAATAGCTCTTTAAGTGGCCACTTTCAGAATTGTGTGCCAATTTGTCAATGAACAGGATTGATTTAATGGGAAATATTAAGTAGCCCACATATTTTGCCTTGCATGACTATGACTCTGTTTCTCCCCAACTTCACTCCTCTTAATTCCAGTTAAGAAGATTTGGGGCTGGATACTTTGACTTCATAGCCCAGTGTCACATCACATATTTCTGGGTAAAGTGGCAGTATTATTTCCTATGTAATTGTTTTGCCCACCTCTTTATTCCTTTCATTGTACTATTTAGTATTTTCTCAGAGATACCTCCAGGAAGTTTACAAACATCTATTACTTGGTGAGTAACCAATTCTCCCTTCAAGCTAAGTGGGAATGGAGAAGTGGTTTGTCTGGAATCCAGTAGGATAATTATCATAAAAGCCATCATTAATTGAGCGTTCAGTGTGTGCCAGTCATGATTTGAAATGGCTTATCCACATTTTCTCATTTAAGGCTTCCAGAATGCTGTTAAGTAGATAACATTGTTATAATAGGAATAACAATGAGGGAAGGTGCACAGAGATGTTAATAACTTGTCTAAAACCTCCCAAGTACTGTATTTGAATCTTGATTCAAATCCAGGCCTGTCTGACTCCAGAACCTAAGTCTACAAGACTGTAATTCAGGAGGATGACCTTCAAGCTATCACAGGGTTCTTAATTGATAATCCTTAAGATTTTACAATGGGCAAAGCTGGAATTTAAATATCAAAGGGAAATAATACATTTTCTATGAAATCACCTGCATTTGGACAAAGTAGGCTATTGATCTCAGGCTAATTTTGGAGAAATTGCAGTGTAGATGAATAAAAACCTAAATTATAGTGCCTTTCAAAGCAATATAAAGAGGCGTAACTCTGAAGTTCAGAAAGACACTGCAATTTTTCTATAAATGAGCTGTGATTAGGATTCGCTGGATGACATAATGTCATTGAAGAAATATTAGTTGCATCACAATTATAACTTCATTACACTTAAAAAGAAAAAGATTTTAAAATCCCTAACAAAATACTGTTAAACCAAATCCAGCAGCAGATTAAGAGGATTATACATCATGACTAAGTAGGATTTATTCCAGGAATGTAAGAGTTGTAATAAGAAATCATTTAATGTCGTATACCACATTAACAGAATGAGGAAACACATACACACTCATCTCAATGCATGAAGAAAAAGCACGTGACCAAATATAACACCCTTTTGTGATTAAAAACCCTGAATAAGCTAGAAATAGAATACAACTTATTCCACATGATAAAGGGTATTGATTGAAAATTCACAAGTAACACCATATTCAGTGCTAAAATAATGGACACTTTTCTTCCCCTAAGATCAGGAACAAGACAAAGATGACGGCTTTCATGACATCTATTCAACACTGTATGGAGGTTCTAGCCAGAGAAATTAGGTAAGACCAAAAAAAAAAAAAAAAAAAAAAAGAAAGAAAGAAAAAAAAAGAAACAAAAACCAAAATGGAAATAAAGCAGTAAAATTATATTTTCCCATTTGATGTGGTCTTATATATAGAAAATTCCAAAGAACCCATAAAAAATACATTAGAGCCTATAAATTATTTCAGCAAAGTTGCAGGATAGACCATTGACGAAAATCTGTTTCATTTCTATACTCTTATAATAAACAATCCAAAATGAAATTAAGTAAACATTTCTATGTGTAATTACATCACAATGTGTGATATTGTCATCAAGGTAGGCACAGTCATGTATAGAACAGACTAGAGTCCAGAAATAGCGTCTTTATTACTAGGAGCCAAAGCCAGCTGAGCATATATCTGAACCTGAGAATTTCTGCATTCCCAGGACTGCAATATCAAAATCTTCAATCAAAATTTTAGTAATGGATAAAACTATAATTTCTATAATGCTTTTTTAAAAAAATCCAGTGATATTTGAGATGTGCTATGTTGAGGCCTGGTGCTTGTGAAGAGTTGCTTGGAAGCTTTCTACAGGGATGAGGGAAGAGGTGGAGATAAGTCACAGTGTCTTTGTCTCACCACAACTGCTTCACCCAGAATAGCTCCAATTTCTTTTTTTTTTTTTTTTAAGATTTTATTTATTTATTTGAGAGAGTAAGAGAGTGAGAGAGAGCATGAGAAGGGAGAAAGTCAGAGGGAGAAGCAGATTCCCCAGAGAGCTGGGAGCCCAATGTGGGATGTGATCCCAGAACTCTGATCATGACCTGAGCTGAAGACAGTCACTTAACCAACTGAGCCCCCAGGTGCCCAGCTCCATTTTCATCTATTTTGTTTACTGTGTCTCCCCACAAGCTTTTGTAGGCATGTCAAAATTTACACAATTTTTTTTTATTATTTCAAGATTTCTTGGAATTTGAATGGGCCCAAACAGATGCCTCTGTCTTATTTGCTTTTAATCTCAATTATATTACCTTTGAAAGTAATGAATAATGGCTGTTTTCCATAATGACTGTAAGGCCTGTAATTCTGTAGCATAGAGAATTTGCAGTATACTTAACTGTTTCTGTGTGTGGTGTAATGTCCACACACACACCAAAAATACACACACACACACACACACAGTGTATACAACATATATATCCCACATCTTCTTTATCCATCCATCCATGGACATTTGGGCTGCTTCCATATCTTATATAACTCTTTCTATGATGTAAATATACATGTAATATTGACAGTGCAATTAATAAGATTCCAAAAAAGAAACTGAGATAGAGAACCAGGTGGTAGCCAAGCTAAAAATCAAATTCAAGTTTATCTAACTTCAAATTTAGTGCTCTTGGTATCTGGAGCTATATCTCTAGAGTTTATTATATTTTAAAATACTTAAAATGAAATCTTCTGAGGGTTAGGAATAGGACCTTGAGAATAGAGCACTAATATTTAAAACTAGCTAAAGCCCACTTTGTCCTCATGGATTTTTGGAACATAGTTTGCCGCTGCTTAGCCTTTGCACTGAATTAAATAGTGCCTTTCCAAAATTTATGTCTGCTCAGAACTTGTGACTGGAACCTAACTTAAAAAGAAAGGTTTTGTAGATACAGTCAAAATAAAGTTATATCGAATTAGGGTAGGTTGTAAATTCAATAAAGGTAGTGTCCTTTAAGAAGAGAGAAATTTGGACATGCAGACACAGATGTGCAGGGGAGGAGGACAAGATAAGATGGAAGCAGAGACTGGAAGCATCTATAAACCCAGGAATTCTGAGGTTTTCCTGCAACCACAAGAAGCTAGAAGAAGCAAGGAAGTATTCTCACCTACAAGCTTCACAGTGTGGGAAATGGCATGGTCCTGCCAACATCTTGATTTCTACCTTCTATCCTCTAAACCCCTGAAACAATAAATTTCTGTTATTTTCAGTCACCTGGTTGCACAGCAGCTGTAATTAGGAAATTAATACAGAGTCTGTTTGGGAGAATATCTAGTTCCATTATCAATTCAATTGCCCATTATCAATTCAATACAATTGAATCAATTCAATTCAATTGTAGAAGGGCTTAAGAATCTGAGAGCCATTAGTAAGGTTTCCCCAGCGTGTCAGTGGAAAAAAGTGCCTACTAAATGTGGATAAGAATGACCTGAGAAAAATAGGGAAGTTCTCCTTAGGGTCCCAGCCACCAGTTTAGTGCAAAGAGTGCAAGTATTCAAAATTAGAGAGCTAGGATCTGTGACCATTCATCTAGGGAAACCTCACTAAAGTAGAGAGAGAAGCCAGCAGGGGGAGCTCTCACACCCTACCACTCCTTGTCAAATTGAGCCTTAACAGAAAGACTCACCTTGCAAGCAAGTACTTCTTTAACCACTACTTGACTATCCCAGCAGGAGAACCAAAGGTTTTCCTTCTCCCCCAGCAACAGCCCAGCCAATGAGAGACCGTCATAACTCAACCAATGGAAAGCTACCGTACTTTGGAATCCCACTTGATTCCAATGGGCTTTTTCTTTGCAACAGCCCCTCTGGCCTCCCCCTTCCCTCCCCTTTGTTTACCTGACTAGCTAGAGCTTGCTTTGTCAAATTACAATTCTCTGCTATTCTCAAACAAACCCACTTTTGCTGGTAAAACTACTGAGAACTTTATTTTTTAAGGTTAACAGATCTCATTCTTGATATGTCAACAACCAAAACTGAGACCTTGTGCAAGGTACTTACTCTCCCCAGGCTTTTTCCATCTCCTATAAAAAGGGAATCTTTTTGGATCTACTGATTTTCTAGTAAGTATCTGACAATAAGATGATTGTGAAAATGTTTTGAGACATCCAGAACTGTTCACTCCATTATCATAAAGAACTACAAAAATATAAACCAATCTAATTATTTTTATTCTCAGTTACATCAGCTAGAATCTTCAGATGTGGAGCGAAGAAATCAAACGGTTATTTTGTTTCCAAAGCTTAATGTTCTACACTTTTCCTGACCTAATTGCAGAGCTTATAAAGAAAAAAATATCATGTTCTGTTTTTCTATTAACCTAGCTTGCTAAAGCTTCCACCACTTCAACAAGTAACAAGAACAACAACAAAACAGTACAACAAAACAGTGTCATTATAACCCTCAAAGCAGTGAATAAAAATTACTCTTCATCATTGACTTAAATGGAAGATTAGCTGTCTTGAATACAATTAAGGTAAATGGCCAGTCACTTGCTTGTTTGTTTTCAAATCCATTTCATGCTCTTTCCTCCATCCTTATTATGGGGAAGCAGATCCCTAAAAACAGAGATGTTATAAGAGCCTGTGGGAATCCCTAGGGGCTGACTAAATAAAGGGCAGAGATGGGGGCTGGTGTATCTCTCCCTCTCTCTTCCATGGTTAATGTCTCTCAGTGGCTCTAGTACCTTCCCTCCCACTATCCAAGATCTCCCTCCTTGGGCTTAGCTCCTGATTCAAGCTTCTAGTGTTCTGTCTTGGCTCCAGTTCTAGTATCTCCCACCCATACATTCCTGCCATTTTTCCTCCAGCCCTCAGAATGGAAGTGGCCTCCTATAGTTTCTAATTTTATTTTTCACCTTCCCTTTTATTCTTTCATCTCTTCCAGCATCCTTGTAACTAATTCCCTGTACTAATGTCCTCTATTTAATTTACTTGGCATGGTTTTTGTTCTCCTGGATGGACTCTTGTTGAATCAGTAAGTTAAATTAGTTTGTCTCTACATGGAAAAAGACATACATGTTTTCAAATTTTTCTGATTCTCTAGCCTTATAAAAGATTGATTGTCTTTAAATTACACTATAGCATGGGAAAACTACAGCCATGCAATTATTTATCATGATATAAATGTATGTAACACTAGAGGCACATAAATAAGTTTTTACTTTTTTCCTTTCTCTAGAGTGTGTTTGAAAACAATTAAGAAAATAAATTTTTCAGGGGTGGCAAGGTGTGAGTGGTAGTGTAAGGGCCTATTCAGCTAGAGCGGCCCCACCCTGGCTGAACGGTCATTTTGTTGTAAAACTTAAATTGACTCTGCGCCCCCCCCCCCCCGAGGAACTTACTTAAAAACAAGTCCTGGAAACCCATCCCAGGTAACAAAGCCCAAATACGAGGGTGGCTCAGGTCAGGTGGAGGTATCCAATCAGTAGGGGTGCATACTGTCTCCCTAGTTAGCAAGGAGTATGGACCCTGCCTTTGGGCACCTTTTGGGTGCCAATTCTGACCAAGGTGATAGGCTGGTTCAAATGTCTACTAGGGTAAATTGTAATTCAGTTGGTCACCTAGCATGACTATGCAGCTTTCTCTGTGTGTTACAATTTCATTGGTCACCTGTGTGTGGCCAGGCCCAACCACATGGACTTTGCTCTATAAAAGCTAGTCTGTGAAACAGAGAGGGGTCACTGTCTCTGCAAGGGGCAGCCCCAACCCGTCTGTTTGACGATCAGTTTGATTCTTGATGCTTGGCGTGAAATAAAGCTTCGCTTGACCTTAGCCTTGTAGCAGTCTCACTCCTTTGACCATGGACACATTATTGGGGGAACCAACATTGGGGACCCAACAGTAGGTAGTTGGGAATGCACAGAATGTTCACTTTTGCTGTGGAGTTTGGAAAATTTCTATATATAATCAGAGTGTAACTTCAGTCTTTCTAACTAGTGAACTCTTTCTTGTCCTACAAAATTCTGCTTAGGTATTGCTAGCTGTTTGCAAAAATCCATGCTCTCCTCTTCTTCATGGTCACACAACTCCTTTACATTTCTCAGCCTCCTGGGTTGGTAGGCTTCATTTTGTGTCTCAGTTCAGGCATGGAATGTAATATCACTTCCTAGGCGACACTAACATCTTGGGTATGGTTCATAAAAATCTTTTGAGTTAGCTTATTTGTGTGTTTTTCTCCTTTCTGGCTGCTGATGAGTAGTTGGAAAATCGATCAACTGACCCATTCACTCACTGATACTGTTACATGAGCCGACATAAACTTATTTTGAGCTATTGTATAGCTGAGGCCTATTAATTATATCACCTATAATGTCCCTAATTAATACACTCCCTTTAAAAGTCTTTTCTTACTGGTTTCCTATCTTTGGTGCCTTGTTTATACCTCTCTGACAGCCCTTTTCAAATTGGATTCGAATTAATTGTTCATAATGTTCTCTCTCTTTCTTTCTCTCTCTCCAGAACATGAGCTTTACAAGGGCAGGAAAAGGAATCTCATTTACCTTTGTATCACCAGGGCCAAGCATTAGGTATGGAAGATACAAAGTCTTGAGAATTGTATGTTGAGTTAAATGGACTGGAATTGGGAGTCTTAACCTAATCTGTCTTTGCTTCTCTCATTCCTCCTAGGATGAAAATCTTGTCCCTGAACCCTGACCTTTTTAAACCAATGTTCACTATTTTCTGCCAAACATATCATTCCATCCACCTACCCATCAACTTGAAGTTTTAACTGGAGATTTCTAAATGTCAACCATTCCTCTTCTCCCCACTTTCCTACAAAACTGTCACAACTCTGAGCCCTATCTATCTTCATCATGGCTCACAGAATTCAGTCTCATGTAAGTATTGCTTACAATATCCTGGGGGATAAAAAATAAGTATGAAGTTTTTATGAGCACATGATAAGTTCTCCCTGAATTCATACTCTGAGCTGTGTTGTTTACTTAATGGAAAGAATGATATTACTAACCTGAAAATCTCTGATTTCTAAATTTAACCATTGTTAGTTATAATCCAGGATTAAACAAATTAACAATATTGAAAACTCGTGAGTCCTGTGCTCAGAACAAAGGCCAATTCAATGAAATACAGCAGGGGGTAGATATTTTAGCTGTAGAAGAACAGGGACAGCAGAATAGCAGAATAGCAGAATATGTCTTTATATTCTTCAACTAGAGTGAGAGTAGAAGGTGAATTTTTAACATCTATTTACCTCACTAGTACTTTGATAATAAGAATTGTACAGATTCCTAGTCTATTCCCTTGCAGAATAACTGAATAAAAAAATGTCAGGACTGGAAGGTGCCTTTCAATTCATGTAGGCTAGTGGTCCCTGTCTTGCTGAAGGATGTGAACCTTTTAAAGTACATTTTCAAAGTTGTGGGTACACACACCCACACCCACCCACACACCCACACACCCACACACACTTTATATATAATTTCAATAACTTAAGTATTCACTTGGGGACATTCTTGATCTCTCATCCATCCAAGGGAGCCCACTGGTGAAATCTTATATGCACTAACAAAGATGTCTGGATATCAGGTATGAACTTTGCTCCCTATAACAATAAAGTGAAATCAATGTCACTTTCATAAGTTTATTAATTTCTCCAAATTAAATTGCATCTACTTTAAGTTCCTACTCACTGGCTAATAGAAAAGTCCATATCAGTCTTCACTAAGAAGACTACCACATCCACTCCCCTGGGATTTTGTCCTGGGTCTTTCATAGTGCAGACTACCCAAGGAGGTTTTGCTAGTTATGGCTGATGTGTTCCTGGTTCAGGATCACAAGCTGCTATTACCAAACTTGGATAAGCAGACTTTCCTGGTAGCTCTAGAAGCCCTCCTCATAGTCTGTCACATCAGCATCACCAAGCTACCCCATCAGAGGTATTTCATCTCTAAGGGAATGGGAGGCTAGTCACCATACAGGGGGATGGGGCTGTGCTGTTGGTTAACCCTTGAGGTCCCCACACTCCAATTCCATTCCCAGTTCTAAGGGAGAAACTATAAAATTTTTCTCAAATCTTATAGCTTTTACCTTCTCTGCTCCTCCTACTGAGATAACTCAGCATAAATCATGTCAACTGCTTTTTGCAGGATAAAAGATGGTATGCCTTCCTTGTTGAGCACCGATGCTCTGGAGCAGATTGGCTGGGTTCAAGCCCCCGCTTTGATGCTTACTAACTCTATGAATGCTTTGGTTTCATTCTGCCATAACAAATTACCATAAACACGGTGACTTAAAACAACAGAAATTTGTTAGCTCATGGTCTGGAAGCCAGAAGTCCAAAATCAAAGTGTCATCAGAGTGGGTTTCTTCCAGAGGCTCCAAGAGGAAATCTGGTCCATGCCTTTCTCCCAGGTTTCTGTGGTAGCCAGCAATCCTCAGCTTTCCTTGGCTTGTTGATGTATCACTCCAATCTCTTCCTCTGTCTTCATGTCACTTTTCTTCATTTAAAGGGACACTTATTCAATTTTGTCATTCAGTTTAATGCACGATGATGTCACCTCAAGATTTTTTTAACTTAATTACATCTACAAAAAACATTCGTCCAAAATAGATGAGATTCACAGGTTCTGGGTGGACATATCTTTTCAAGTCACTAAAATAAACTAAAAGCAATTTTTTAACTCTACAATGTCTATTGTGACCTATTGTATAATGGAGATGATGATGAAAAGAGTAAACTCTCCTATATATTTATTGGGGATAAATGAGTTTATCCATTTAAAGCACTTAAAGACTTCCTGGTAGGGCACCTGGGTGGCTCAGTGGGTTAAGCCGCTGCCTTCGGCTCTGGTCATGATCTCAGGGTCCTGGGATCGAGTCCTGCATCGGGCTTTCTGCTCAGCGGGGAGCCTGCTTCCTCCTCTCTCTGTCTGCTTGTGATTTCTCTCTGTCAAATAAATAAATAAAATCTTTAAAAAAATAAATAAATAAATAAAAAGACTTCCTGGTAAATAGCAAATATTCTTTGTTAAATAATATGTACTATAATGGGGAGTTAACTTCTGAATAGCTATTAACTTCTGCTCTTGGGTCAATTCAAAGTCCCATTAACAAAACCCAAGACAGGAAACCAAAGAGGCTAATAAACTTCTGTTTATGAAGTCAGGGGTTGGATGTACACATTGGCAAGCACTCTGCCACATTTCTGTAGCTATTTTGCCTTAGTACTAAGAGAGAGTTTTCATGGTGGAAATGTCAACGACCTGTCGTGGTTGCCTTGTATTTAGCACAAAGAATATAAAAATTTCCAGTGATAGGACATTGGGATGAAAGGGGTATCTAGTAAGGAAATCAGATCCACACCAGGTTTTAACATAGGGAATTCAATATACAGAACTGGTTAATCAGGGAGTTAGTCATGTTGTTTTTGAAAAGTGAGAAAGAAAGCACAAAGGTTACACAGAGACGGCAATCACAGGAGACAACTACCTCTCCCAAGTGAAGGAATAGAGGGATCATTCTCTTCACTTCATCTTATCACGCAGGCATCTTATGATCTCACATGGTCACAAGAAGGGTCAATACAGTTCAATAGGTTTTTTTGAGTTAGAGACATTCATATAACTTTTATGCCAGTATATTGTTTTCATTGTTCTATTTTATTATTAGTTATTATTATTAATCTCTTAGTATGCATAATTTATAAATTAATTTTTGTGATAGATATATATGTATATATAGGAAAAAGTAGTATATTTAGGATTTGGTACTCTCTGTGATTTCAGGAATCCACTGGGGGTCTTGGAACATATCCCATGGACAAGGAGACAAGACACTACTGTATATATATGTGTGTGTGTGTGTATAGAGAGAGAGAATCATATATCATGTAATAATATAATCAATCAAAGAATCAAAACAAAACGAAACTGCAGTTAGGAAAGTCAAGTCCTTCAGCATCTAATTCTAATACGTGACCAAGCCAGTATATTATCCAAGGTCTGTCTGACTTTAAAGACCATAGTCTTTTAAATCTGAATTATCATCTAGATATCAGAACTAAAATCTAAAAGGTTCTCATCAATCTGGAATACTGGTAAAAGCTTAAAAACCATTTCCTCTACCAAACATAAACGTAACATTCCACACCCGAACTAAAAAAAAATAATAATATCACAATTGTCAGGGAAAGAATATATGCATCTATACAGCCCCCCCAAAGGAATAATGTGTTCTAGCCTATTGCAGCGTTATTATTAGTAAACAAAGTGGTCCCCCTATTAAAAAAAATGTGACTATTTTCTGCAGTATCCAAAACAAGCAAAGGGATAACCCATCTTTATTTAGCAATGGCCAGGTCTCAACTGGAATCTTTTGTTCACTCTGAAGTATTAGGTCATCAGAAGAACTTCGAAAAACTGAGCTTAATTAGATGAGAGTGACCATGATGATGACAAGATGATGCCACCATCCTGGCTTCGACTCACCTCCTTTTGCTTCATACAGTAATGGGCTCCTGACTGGGGTCCTGACCTGTCATGCACAATCCATTATGCAGGAAGGTGGTCTGTCTAAATACAAGTGTGCTCAGGTTGTACTGCTACAGTTCACCCCAAACCCTTGGGAAGGATGTCCACATCACCTGAAAAATTTTTAAAAGTCCTCAGGTTCTTGTATATGTTTGCTTCTCCAGATACATGTGTGAGTGCACACACACACACACACACACACACCATAGCTGGATCTTGTTGATTAGTATTTCTTATCCTTTGGGCATTCAAGTCTTTTTACCGCATCACTTTCCTACCCCTGATTTCCACTTACACACTTGCCTTCTACCCACCCCTTCCCTGCTATTCCTGCTCTCTGTTCTAGGGGTCAGCTCAGCCTTCACTTATCTTGAAAGCTCTGGACAGGACAACCCTCCTCCAGATTTCAGGGTTTCTTGGCCCCTCCTTTATACCTCCATATACCCCTGAGCTTCCCCAGTCTTAACACATTATCACACTTTGCTGTAATTGCCACTTTTTTTTTTTAAGATTTTATTTATTTACTTGACAGAGAGAGAGCACAAGTAGGCAGAGAGGCAGGCAGAGGGGTGGAAGTAGGGGAGCAGGCTCCCTACTGAGCAGAGAGCCAGATGCAGACGTGGGGCTCCATCCCAGGACCCTGGGATCATGACCTGAGTTGAAGGCAGAGCCTTAACGCACTGAGCCACCCAGGCACCCCTAATTGCCACTTTCTTATCTCCTCTACCGGATAGAAAGTTATGTAAGAACAAGATTTGCTTTCTCACTATTCACCCCCCCCCGCCCAAACACAGTACTCAATGAATAATTGTGTCTTGAAAGACTTCATTCTTAAATAGAAGAGGAAGGGATTTGAATGGAATAAGGATATCTGTAGAGAGGAGTGTGAAAGCCATCTTCTGGATATAAAGCAATCTATGCTGATTTTTCCATTTGGACCAGAAAGCAGAATTAGGACCAGTGGGTAGATGTGAACTGAAAGTAGATTTAATGTGTTTAATACAAGAAAATTAGAATGATCTGAAACATGGCATGCTGGTGTTACACATAAGGATCCCCTCCCATTGAAATGTTCACGTTGAGAGACTGTTCATAGAAGGCTAATAGGATATATTGTAAATGTCAGTTCAATAAATTGGTAGTTTTCTAGGGTTGAACTGTGTTGAGAGACAGTCTGAGGGACAGGGAGGAAAAAAATTACATAATTATATACTCAGGTATTAGTGTCTGTTGAGAGCTTTCTTAGGATTGAAAAAACACACAGTTAATACTCCATAACTGCCCTTCTCCATCCCTGTTTCTGTTCTCCCCACCCCCAACACATGGAGAAATATACGATTATGAAATGCGAGTATAATAGAGAGACTATCACTTTGTCCACCAAAATTCACCACCCTCAGTGGCTACACTGCCTGGAAACTCTTATTTCCTTGTTCCCTTTTTTTGAGTCAATGGGAAACTTGAATGTCCACTGCCCCTTCTCATAACTGGAAAGTGGGGAACTTCATACTGGTTAGCACATCGTAATTCATTCCTGTTTTTATCTTGAAACAGCAAAAAGGAGAAGTGGGTAGATAGTTGTGGGCAGAAAAGATGATAGGGAGTCACAGACTCAAAGAATAGCCAATGGTTCATACCTGAGGGGCAGTGCCCCACAAGAGCAGTAGATTGTGCTAAGCCCTGGACTTGATCACAAAACAGTAAAATAGGTCTCAGCACATGATATTTAAATCATGCAGTTCTCAGGAGAGTACCAAAGTTCACATTATTCTGGTTAAGGTTCCAGCTGCTCCTAGTATGGAGGAACAACTCTGGGTCTCCCCCCTTTGCACATTAATTTTTTAAAGATTTTATTTATTTATTTGAGAGAGGGAGAAGGTAAGAGACAAAACACAGGTGGAGGGTGGAGTGACAGGGAGAGGGAGAAGCAGGCTCCCTACTGAGCAGGACTGGATCCCAGGACCCTGAGATCATGACTTGAGGCAAAGGCAGACACTTAACCAACTGAGCCACTCAGGCACCCCTGAATTTTGTACATTAAATAAAGATCTTGAAGTAGTTAAAGAGAAGCTTGTTTATTAGCTGTGATGTTATTCTCCTTTCAGGGCTGCCTTTTTTTACCACATTAATCTTGGGTGTGCTGCTAATGTCTTTTCTGCATTGAAGTCAGGAGGCCAGTTGATATAAGGGCAGTGAACCGTGAAATGTCTGTGTGGGTAATATATGGGTTCTGGCAGCTAGACTCTCTGGAAGCACAAATAAATAGACTCCTTTCTTGCTTGATGGGAGTATTAAATACATGAGTGCAGGTACAGTACATAGACTGGATACATACTAAATATTAAACAAATGCTATTTATTATTATTTTAATCAATATTATATTTATGTGTTGTCACGTGTCAAGTCAAGAGCTTTGCTCTCCAAGTTAGACTTGTAGCACAAATATCAGACTTTGGTTTGTAGTTTCAGGACTGGATTAGTCAATGCCAGGAGAGAAAGCAGTAAGATTTAGGGACCAGGTACAGATTTTGGAACCACATATTTACATTCGAATCCAGGTTTATCTACTTATTAACTATGTGAACTTGAGGAACTTATTTTTTTTCCTCCGACCTCAGTTCGTGATTGGATTAAGTAAACTCGTGCATGTAATTGACCTAGCATGTGATAGTAAAATGAAAATACAAAATAAAAATAAGATAAAAATGTTTAAAAGTTAATAATCTCTTTTTATTTTGTATATTTATTTTTATTTTTTCAAGATTTTATTTATTTATTTTAGAGAGAGAAAAATGGAGTGTGGGTGGAGGAGGGGCAGAGGGAGAGAGAGCCCAAACCGACTCCATGCTGAATTTAGAATCCACATGGCTCTTGCTCTCGTGACCCTGAAATCACAACCCAAGCAAAACCAAGAGTCCAATGCCCAACTGTCTGTGCCACAAAGTTTCCCCTGCACACTTACTTATATTTGGGTTTCCTACCTTTTATTAGTCCACTATGCTGTATTCAATCTGACCACATCACTGCCCTTCTTCAGGTTCCTTCAGGTTCTCCTTTACACTTGGTATAATCAGAACAGCAGGCAGTGTTAATGGTTCCATGTGAGTACTAAGTACTGTTGCCCCCAATTCTTTTGGATGGACCTCTTCCTGGCCTCAAGTATTTGGCCTCACCAGGATTCAGTATTCTGGTGGGTATTCAATGGAGATGCTCTGTTTGTGTGCAAAGTCCTATCTGTACAGCTTTCTCCTCTCCAGCACTTGAAAATAAAGTCACCTGTGTCTTCACAGACTCTGTTTCTTCAACTCAAGGATTCTGCCAGGTTTTGCCTATGTTTCCCCTCCTTGTCTATACTGCAGCCTGAAAATATTCTTACTGGGGCAACTGTCGGGTTCACCAAATTGTCTCCTACAGCCTAGAAATCACTGCCCTTCGTTACTCATCTCCACTGTCTTAAAATCATTGTTTCATCTATTTTGTCCAATTTTGCATTTGTGTTAGGACCTGTTACTCCAGCTAAAGTTACTCCAGCTAAAGGGAGATCTCTAGCAGCTCACTTCTCATGGTGCTCTCAGGTTAGACATTTGCAACTTTGGTTCACCAGATAGAAGGTTCGAGACCTATTCATTGGTTCACCAAATACAGGTGAGCCTAAATTTCCATCAGATGGCACCTTTCTTTATTGTTTTGCACTCTCTGATGGACTTCTGCCTTAGTTTCCTCCTCTTCAGCTCTACATTCCTAGTAAAAGCCTCCTCTGAAGCCATGGAGACTGGTTCCTACTCTTCCTAGCAGGACCCCACAACTTGCACATAGCCTGTGCTCAGTATTCATCTCGAGCTGTTACTGGATGCTCAGTTGTTGCTGTGCTGCTGCTCTTGGCACTCCCTATAGAACATGTTAATTATTTCTGGATTAAGTATTCCTGAACAATACTTAGAACTCTTCATTTGGATATCCATGGGTATCAATCCTTAACAAAACAAGACATGTATTATAAGGTCCTGGACCTTGAGCCAAATCTCTACCCCCATGCTCTGCCTGGAATCCATTCCCCACCAACATGTGATCACGAGGATCTAGCATACTCCAAACTCCCAACTAAGGACACTGAGAAGCTAAATAATGACAACTATGTGTTTTGTCCTTGGAGAAAAATATGCACATGCAGAGAAATTCCTATGAAAGCTTTGTGAGTTGTCTAGTTAAAACTTCTTTTGCTGTCTCATTTTATGTTAAAAAAAAAAAAAAAAAGGCCAGCAGAGTTTAATTGAGTTTCCCAACATCACAGAGCTAATTATTGTTAATGGTAGTACTCAAACTCAGGTCTTCTGCATCCTAATTAAAATTTCTTTTCTCCTGGATCTCAAACACTTAGATAGTTCTTTTGCTGAGCTATTCATTATTAATATTATTCCTGAACAAGGGAGAAAAAACACACACACACAACAACCCAATTATTGTGGCCCTCTAATATTTTCTAGACCTGACTCAAAGGGAGAATGTTTTCTTAAAGATTTTATAAGCTACCTTTCCAAGCCTCCCCCTAATTCCCTTCCTTCCTATAACATGGTAATCTACAAGGGAGACCAGAGAGAAACTCTTGGCTTCTGTTTCCTTAACTCCTTCTTGATTTCTGAAGAGCCGCAACCCTACCACAGACTTTCAGGTATCGTGTTCTGGCACTGCAGTTTTTATTTCCCAAGTTACCTAATTGTACATATCAGAGAAGCAGTGCAGCTTGCACTGAAAATCAGTGCACTATAAAAAGAAAAGTTTTCCAAATCAGAGAAGATGGGCCTTGTGGGGGTCCTTGATTTTCTCTTTCTCTCCCCATGGCACTGTGGTCTAATTCATGGACACATAACTACTGTGTTCAGAGAGTGGATGTGATCGGCACATGGAAAACAATCTCTATGTCATTATTTCCTTGAGATGATTGAAAAAGCAGCCTCCCATCCAAGGGGAGAGTCAACAGAAGTTGGGCAATGGAGTTCAGTGGATCCCCAGCTGGATGAAATCTGAGCAGAATTCAAAGCAGAGTAAATATTATAGTTCTCCTACCCCTTCTTGCCAACTCCCACGTCATTCCCTGGAGGGCTCTTTATGTGGCAAAAGTGGAAAGATAATCTACAATGTCTTAATGAGATGGAGACAGGTTTGGGCCCAAACACAAGTGTCTCCTCCCCTAGTATCTTACAGTTTAGGGGGTTACTCTGTTCCATTCCATGAAGAGCTGCTCCAACAATCCACAGAGAAAACTCCTTAAGTTCTCAACTCTTGCCAACTACTGCAATAACATTAAAGATTACAGTGAGGACATAAGTGGGAGTCGATAGAAGAGCTATGTTAGGGATTAGTTGGGATATGAGAAGAAAAAAAAAAAGCAACTATGAAATAAAGAATTATTTAAATCTTGAGTAAGTAACAGCTCAGTCTTCTCTTAGATACACACAATTACTCACAAATGATTCAAAAGATTTGTAGCTGGTCAGCCTGGCTCCTCTTCCTGTTTTGTCTTTTTTTATTTAATTTGGATTAGTGCTGGCTTTTGCAGCATGAAGTCTTGGAAAACTTATTTATTAATATCCCACAAACATTGGCAATAGCAGCAATAATTTTAATTGCATGGGTAATAAAAATATGCCAGGCACTACCTAAGTCCTCAAACACCTCTAAATTGGACAATAACTAGGTAGACAGAAGTATACCATTTTTCCAGCTAAGAAGATAAAATCTCAGAGAAGCTAAGTAACTTGCCCAAGTTCACACAGCTAGCAAGTGGGAGAGTCAGGACTCTGTGTGATACCAAAATCTTTGCTTTTGCACTCACTAAAATTATAGCTAAGGGTAAATTATTCCTCTCTGCTCTCTCTGTTCTCCCCAATCCAAGGGTGGTCATCATTATTATAATCTTGGAGCTGCTTCAAAGACCTGGTGGCTCTGCAGATTCAACTCCAGGATAAGAAAAGCAAACAAAGTGAGTGTTCATTTTCAGCCTTTATGTGGGTCTTTTCATCTTCAAAGTCCTTTGTGAATATTAAACAATTAATCCCCCTGGAAGCCCTCAGCACTGGGGGAAGCGAACGTTTCCATTAATGTTGACGAATGTCTACTGCGATTGGTGAAGTTTTGCCTTTCAGCTTGTGCTTCTAAAGCCTGAAAGCCTTTCCATATAAATGAAACACATTTTCATTCACATGTCTCTCCCAGGTGGATGAGGGAGTTGCTGAGATGTCTAAACACAGGGCTTTTTAAGTACCTTTGAGGAGTTAAAAAGCTTTGCTGGTTCTGCTTCCTGAACACACACACACACACACATACACACACAGTTTTTATGATAAATCAGAAAAGTCAGTGGTGTGTGTGTGTGTGCTCATAACGCTGGGTGCTTGTGTTTTATTCCAGACAAAATGGCACATAGAGGTGACTTCTCTGTTGGAGCGAAAGCCATAGCTAAGATGCACAGTTGTCTCTGTGGTGCACCTGGTTAGCACATCCGGTTGCTAGCTGAAAGGTTGGTGGTTCAAACTCACCCAGGGATAATTTGGTCTTCTTTTCAGAAATACGTGAGCAGTCCATTTCAGGAACTTATTACTCTTTTGCGAAGCACTGGTTCAGTGTTCCCCAAATTGGCCTGCCAAATCCCACCCCAGGTGCTTATTAAAACCACAAGTTCCAGAACCTTGAGATTCTGATCCTGTTGTTCTCGTGAGGTGCCCAAGAATTTGGTTTTTTTAAAGACATATCCTCTGCCTCCAGGAAATTATTATTATCATTCAAGTTTGCAGAGAATTTGTGTAGAAGATAAAATAATTGGCCCCAAAACCACATGGCCTGCATCCAGCTCTGCTTCTCCGTGTATCTACTGAAAAGTTTTGCAATGTCCCTCTAAAGTGGCCACCGTGGCTTGAGCCTAGCATTCTACTGTGATTGTCTACGTGCTGGTATCTGGTAGTTTTATTTTTTAATTGTTTTTTAATTATTTTTTATTGTCTTTTCTAATTCATTACCACCCACAGGTCCCCGTTGCCTTGATGGGGTGCTGTGTCACGTCAATTTAGCAAAACTGGAGCTGGATTTCTTGGAATTCCCTTCCTTTAAAGTCCCAGATTAGGGGCCTGGGTGGCTCAATGGGTTAAAGCCTGGGTGGCTCAATGGGTTAAAGCCTCTGCCTCCAGCTCAGGTCATGATCTCAGAGTCCTGGGATTGAGCCCTGCATCGGGCTCTCTGTTCAGCCAGAAGCCTGCTTCCTCCCCCCACACCGTCCCCTCTTCCCCCCCTGCCTACTTGTGATCTCTGTCTGCCAAATTAATAAATATTAAAAAAAAATCTTAAAAAAAATGTATTAAAAAAAAAATGAAGTCCCAGGTTAGGGAAACACCTGGGTGGCTCAGTCAGTTGAGCGTCCAACTCTTTGTTTGGGACTCAGGTCACAATCTCCGTGTTCTGGAATTGAGCCCCGTGTTGGGCTCTGTGCTCAGTGTGGCGTCTCTTTGTCCCTCTGCCTCTGTACTTCCCCCACTCCTGATCACGCACTCTCTATCTCATTTAAATAGATAAATAAATAAAATCTTAAAAAAATAAAAAGAACCAGATGGAGATCTATGAGGTGGGAGTGAGTCATCACCATTCTTTGAAGGTCATCATTGGTTAAAGGTGGTAAGGGATAGAAGCAGAGGGCAGTGGGGTCCAATTTGTGCTCACTTTTCCTCACTCCACATCCAAATCCCCTTGCTGACTTCCAGCCCTGCTCACCAACCATGACCACAGGCCCAGAGCCAGCCCCTGCTCTGAGACCTCACAGAGATGGAGCCATTTCATGGACAATGGCCTTCCATGGATTGCTGCATCGCTCTGGGAGCTGGTCTCGCCTTCAGCAGGGAATGAATCAGAGTTCGGCAAACTCCTCATGGCTCTACTTCCAAAGAATATAAATTCTGTGACATCTGAGACCTCGACTAAATTTGCCCATTATGATTTCCTCAGTACCTAGAACATGGTCAGGCCCTCGGTAAATTTTCAGTATTAGCTGGGTGGCTGATGAGAGTGATGGTTTCATCCTTCAGTGGGGGTTATGATGCTTCCTTCATTGAGTTGTGTGAGGACAAATGAAATCACATATAACGAGCTCAGTACTATTCCTAGCAGATAATACGCAACGATACATGGCTGCTGCTGTTACTCATTCTGTTGTTACGGCTTTGAAAATATCAAATCCACCACAGCAAGCCAACAACATTATACGTACACATGCGATAAAATCTGTGTCAAGTCAGTGGTCTCCCAACCTTCCTGGGTTTAGTCCCACCTTTGAATCATAATGTCATCTCAGAGAACTATAAAGCCGAAGAGGAAGCTGAAGTTTCCCAGTACAATATCCGTGCTTGAAAGATGAAGAAACAGAGAACTGAGAAGTGAAGAGATTTGCTTGAAGTAATCTACTGGTTCCAAAAAGATGTAAAACTAAGAACATGTTTCATTGAAACAGTCCAGAGTACTTTCTGTGACCTTATGGAAAATAAGAATTTTAGAACACTTTATAACGATGCATATACATATGTACATGTATGTATATGTATATAGAGATGTATGCATATATACACACACTAATATATATGGGTATGTACATTTTATATGCATACATTTTATACACAGAGTGTTGCCTTTCCTACAGCTAGGGTGATGGTACATCCGAGTTGCCTGGAACAGTACAGTTTTTGTTTATCCAGTGGTTTAATTACTAACAGTACCCCTTCATTCTAAAAAGTGCCTTGGTTTTCCAGTAAACTATATAAATTATATAGTTCCCCTACCTACAAGGGAGACATTTGTTCTCCACTTTCTGTGTACACATTTAGAATTAAGTAGTCCACAGAGATGGACATGTGTGGGTTGGACATTGCCAACCAGGACATCCCATTCGCTTGGCAGCAGTGACCGCTTTGGGGATGGGTTCATGGTGTGATCAGAGCAGTAAACTGTAGGCTAGAACTGCCAAGGGAGAAGCAGGCTCTCTCTTCTCTGGGATGGGAGAGAAGGTGCTGGGCATCAGAAGCTGCCCCATGCTTCACCAGTGGGCCTGAGCATGAAGCCAGCGTGAAACAAAAAGCAACCAGGAGATGGGAGAAACTGAAACCTAATCACTGGTATCATGAGTGCTGGATCAAGCCCTCCCTGAAGCTACACAAATGCTGGATGTTTTTGTTAAAATTAGATGAGGTGAGTTTTCTGGAATGTGCAATTAAAAATATCCTAACTAAAGTGATGACTGAAAAAACCCTAAGTGTAATAAAAGAGACGGGACACTTGTACCATGATCCTAGTCCTCCACCAAAATTATTTCTGAGCCAGAGTTGCTCCTCTGTTAAGTTAGCAGGGGAGGTATGTTTCTGTGTATCCTAACCTCCCCATCCTAACTCCATGCTGTATAACTCGGTTACCCTGGACTTTGCAATCCTGACTATGCCGTTCATTCATCAATGGTGTAAGAGAGACGTAGGAGTTCCAGCACACCACACTAACATCCCTGGATTTCTACACTCAGCAATGGAGGAGCATGACAGAGAATCCCTGATCAGGTTGCCTGGCTTCTCTTGGGCTACCCTAACAAGACTGCTTTGCTCTCCCCTTGACTAACTTTCAAGAACCTGCACATAGACTTGTATAGCCTTCTTTACTGGTACTCCCCTGTGGCACCGGCACCCCTCCTAGGAGAAGGCAAATTGCGCATGATTCCGAACTCTTCTCTCCTCTCTGAACCCTTTGGTTAATTGATAGCTTCTGCTTTATTTTACTCCTTCCTCCTGTCCCTAATCAATTTCTTTTGCTTCAGACTAATCCTTCCTTAAGCTCTCATGCAGGTCCCTCTCTTTCTCTTTTGCACATCCAGTGATCAGATTTGCATTTTAGAAAGACTGTTATCTGGGCAAGAGTTTTGAGCAAAGGAAAACCGGAAGCAATGAGAGGTGGAAAGTTGTTACAGGGAGAGAAGAGGGAGTCGTGGGGAGGATGGAGAGGGGAGGCTGCTTCACAGTGATAGCCGCCACACATGTGGGATGGGAAGGATGCATTTGGGGTCTGTGTATCAAAAAGCAGTTAGCATATGTTCTGAGAGAAACCTCAGCATGTGGAGACTTAAACTGCATTCAGAATTGAATTTCCAGGCTCGTAAATTTACAATATGCTTCCTCAGTTCACCCCATCTCCTTGCTCCTCAGCTCAGTGAAATAGCTAAATAATTAAATGCTAAAATGCTTCTTGGATATGCTTTGTTGTTGAAACACATCTGCTACATGTTGGAGGAACCCTTCCCAGCAGATGTTCCTTTCCTTTGGCTTGTTTGTTTATCTATGGAAATGAATATCTTAAACCTCCTCCCCTGCTAAGCTTAATAAAAAGGAATCCTTTCCATACTCATCTCCTTCACCATGCCCCTTGTGGTCCTTTATCAAACTATTAAGGACATATGCTGTGCAACTAATTATTATTTTTTTTTCCTTCTACTGCACTGCCTTTATTTAAGGGAAGGCCATCTTCAGCTCAGGATTTAGTGCAGGGGAACTAATCCACACACTACATTCTCTCCCAAATAAAACAGAGTCTCTGTAGTTGAATGAAAAAATGCTGCAAGCCAGGACTCTCTATTAGGACTCTCATTAGTCCCGGTATAATGCAATCTATTCTTTGAGCAATTATGTACTTGATGGAGTTAAGGTTGCCTATTGATAAACTATATAAGATGGAGAAAACAAGGAATAAATTGAGATGGCATAGTGTACATTCATCCAATCTGGGGAAGATTGGGAGTCGTGGAGAACAAGGAGTAGACAGGATTCAATGTTTGCCATAAAGACCATGAACATAAGGGAAGAATTAATAAACTTTTTGGAGACATTCATGGTCCCTGAATTTATTGAAACCCCTTGGTGAAAGAGTCACTAGGGAACTCTTAAGGAAAACATTTGCTTTCTGTTTGTGCATGGAGATGGTCAAGATTATATGGGCTCCATAACTAAGACATCTTTGAAATACAGATAAAGGAGGAAGAAAAAGGAAATTTTAATTAAAGTCACATATGGTACAGCTTAGAAGCACGAGAGACCATAGGGACTGTTTTAAAATATTTGCATGTGTCATAACTTGAAATGGGAGAAAACAAATATTTCTTCCTTTAGGGTGAGATAAGCATTTGACTCATGAGCACCATTTTGCATGGTATTTAATTTCACTAAGTCCTTGGAACCTGAGCTTTTAATCATGATTGAGTTTCCTTAGCAGCATTTGGCCTCTATTTTATAGATGAGTGTCCTTTTGTAAGAGAAATCTTTTATTATAGAAAGATCTAGTCTACATTTTTGTTCCTGTGTAAAAGAAGCTTGCATTCTTTCTAGATGTTTGTAGGGTGTTTTTCTTCAAACTTGAAATTCATGGGTCTGCCAGGATATGTCTACATAAACGACTCTGATTCTGTAGAACATACATTACCTGTTTCCACTGGCATCCTTCATTGTCAGTTCAGAGATCTCCTAAATACTCAGAAATTTCCTAAATACTTTTGTTGCATTTATCAATTTCCTTTGCAGACACAGTATTATTCTGCAAGTATGGGCAGGTCATTCTCTCTCCTAGTCATATGTAATCACCTTTTCTCTTGTCCTCTCTATTTTCTCGTCTTTGTTGTCTCAAGTTCTTCTCTACTGTTATGATTTGATCCTCCACATTCTTATCTTTGCTGCTTCCATCTGCCTTCATTACTGTTTGATATTCTGCTACCAGAGTTTTGGTATTTTTTCTTTCTTTTTTTTTTTTTTTTAACTCACCCAAATTTAAAAAAAAATTATTTTAAAAATATATAACTTCACTATGTAAAAGAATTAAAAACACATAGGCAAAAAAGGAAAAAATATTAATTAAAACCACTTAGGATCTCAATGCCAAGAGATAAACAACTTTTAGTATTTATATCTTTCCATAATTTGTATATAGACATGAAAAATGCATACATATTCCTGTAGCTCACCCAATTTTGCTTTCATCCTATTCTGTTCTTCTTTTATTTTAGACGACTTTCCTCTGGGAATTTTTTCTCCTATTTTAATAAAGCGTTTTCTTTTTCTTGGTTTATTTGATTGAATATTCAATTTAAAAATTTTCCTTTGGCTTGTGAGATTTCATTTTCAGAAGCATGTTCTTATATTTTCCTTTGCTTTTTATAATTTTATATGCTCAATATTTTATTAATACTCCTTACCCAGTCTTGAATAAAGTAAGGTATCTACAGACCAGGTGTTTGCCAAAAGTGTGTGGATTTCCTGAGCTCTGCTACCTGTTTGTCTAAAGCTGGATTTCCATTGCCATTCTGCAACTGGAGCGATGGGCAAGATCTCCAACCATTTTCTGGTTTCTGTAAGATATCTGGGTAACATGCCTCTATTTTATCAAACTGGAAATCTCCCCATCTTCACTACATTCATAACATGTTCTGTCTAAACTCCAAAATGCACTGCTTTTACATATTTTTTGCACTTGCTTTCACTGTTTACTGTTGACAATCATACTTCCCAAATCTTCCTTCAAAAGTCTTGACACTTTCTGCTTTGCTGGGTTTCTTGGGGATGGAAGACAACTGATTACCTGGTGGGGGCAGGGGTGTGTGTGTGTGTGTGTGTGTGTGTGTGTGTGTGTATGGAATCAGTGCTCATGCATTAGAAAAATACTTCTCTTGTTTTAATTTTATGGAAACCTGAATGTATTCATCAGAAGAATAATCCAAGATGGGAGAATTTTCTTCTAATCTTCTTTGAAGCACACTTTAAACATGAATAAAACTATTTGCTGAAGACTGGGTAGATGTTATTTTGATTGTTTATTGCAATATAGTCCATTGAATTTAAAAATATTATGAATCATTTCAAAATTTAAGTCTTAATTTCAGGAAGGATGCATTTTTGCCTTGGTCACTGTTGTCATGGGAAGCAGGAGAATGGACAAAGCTGAATTAGGAACTGCTCAAATGCCAGATGCCATTTTAAGCTGGAAGGCACCCAACAATTAGCATCTGCTCAGTGCTTGGAACATGGTAAATGACTTACATACAAATGAACCTTTGGGATATTACCCATTCATAATGTGGGTACCAAGTGTACTATAAATCACCTAATTTCCCTCACACCAGTCCGCATTTTGGTTCTAAGTCAAAGGCTGCAGAATAACTAATTGTTTTAAAAAAAAAAAAAAGATAAGATGAAGTGAAATAATTACTGTCATCACAGATTTAAAGATGAGAAATGGAAAAAGAAGGGAAAAAACACTTTATTTTGCATATATAATCCTCACAATCACCTATGATTTGTGATTATGACCCCACTTCTTAGATGAGGGAAAAAAACATGCCTGGGGTGACACAGCCACAAAGTGAGAACCAAGATCTTTAATTCAGAATCAGACCTGGTTGGCTGAGTTCAGAGGTCAATTTTCTACTCTTATGTTTATCACCTACCCATAAGCTCAACACCTACTGGAAGGGTTTCTCTCAAATGTATTTCTGGTGACCACATGCATATGGCACAATGAAGTCCCGTCTTTGGGTCCTTAATGTCTAATGGAGACATTTATTTTTGCTTGTTACAGTCTCTTATTCCCTGGCTTGCTCTAAGCCCAAAAGGGAAAGACAGGTTGGAGGCTAAACAAGGAAAACCCTCCACTGCACTTGACCCTTCTTGTCTCCTCTATTGTCCACTCCTGATCTTTGGAGCAAGCATGGGCTAATGTCATCAAATATTTGAAAAGAAAGACTGTTAATCATACATGAAAACAAATTCACCTAAATTTCATGAATATTTTGGATTTTCTTGCAGTCGATACAATGTTTTCTGCACTGCCTCTTCCATTCCACCACACTTCTAGTCTTTGGGGATCAGTATTATTTAACTGACACATGGGCATGAAGAAAGGGTAGATATAGAAAGGTCTGGGGATATAATCTTTCTTTATGAAAACAACAAATGTAACTGACTTACAACCACAGAGGAAAGGAAAGTAAATGTTGCTTAGAATGCAATGATCAGTTGTCTTCACTCAAAACATCAAATCTGGACTGGAGCTGATCTACCATCTCTCTTTAGAATAGACTGGAAGGTAGGAAAGTGAGGCATCTCTCATGTACATTGACCTGCCAAGTTGTCTGCCACCAAATATTATATAGGCTGTCTTCTAAAATCTAAAGAGAAATGAGATACTTCCGTGAGCATCTTTTATAATCAGTATTCCTATATCAACCTTACCACAAGTGGGTTTTAAAGAATCTCCCGTCATCATCTCTTGGTGGTATGTGAGCAGTAAATAGGTCCAGACCATGGGGTATCTCTGGCAGTATTAATACAAATAATTAAAATCCCTCCTCCTATTCCCTGCACCTTCTTCTTTCCTCTCCTTCTCATCTTGTTGTGCTTCAATCATTCTTGCTGTGCTTGGAGGTTGCTGTAAAAGTGCTTCACCTATATTCTCAAAGCTCATTTTAGAACAGGGACAGATAAAGATTAGAACAATTTCTGGAGAACAATCATTAATTCTTATTGAACAATCATAAGAGATCCTTCAGGAGTTAAGAAGGAGCTTCTTCTTGTGTTTTTAAATAGCTAGTATATCATCCATTCTCCTTGGGCATTGTCCTAGAAAAGAAGTTTCCAAGAATTTCACCTTTACTAGCTGTGTCTACATAGCATAAAGGAGTTAGATGGAGGAAAAGAAAAACAACAAACAACAAGGTAAAAAAAATTAAAAAGAAATCAATCGTTTGGGTACTGGTTCCATGTACACTAAGTAAATGAAAGTTTGATTTTTAAATTTTTTAATCTGGATGTTAGATGTCCACATCTGATGTATTGTTTTACACCCCAAACCACCTAGCACTCTGTCTTGTACTTGACAGATACCCAATAAATATTTATTGAATGAATAAATGCATGAATGAAGATAATGCATGGATGTGGGTAAATGATGACATTATATGGAAAGGATTTGAAGATATAAAGCCTTGAGACTCTCTTTTTCATTGACAGTGATAGAATTTTTAAAAAATGAAACTTCCCTGTTTTTTTTAAATTAGGATTTTATGAATTCCCTAATGCAATATTCTTGATCGTTGCATCCTAGATGAAGGTAGCAGATGAGGGAGAGTCCTTTAGCTCAGATGACACTCAAGTTAGAGTTGCAGGATTTACACTAGAGTCTGTGAGTAGATCATCCATATGTCTAAATTTACAACTTGTTACATAAAAATAGGAGTCAAAAGGAGATCATATCCAGCATTGTTTTGTGGGGAGGACTGCAGACAAAGGTCAAGAGGATACAATAATGAGGTAGCAAATTTTAGTCAAATATAAGAAACGCTTGTCCTGTAACATGAGCTTCCGCCTAGGAATGAAAGAGCAGCTTTACAAAATAGTTATTTCCTCTAATACTGGGGATATTCAGCACATTTATATGTATAAAGTACCTAGAGTAGAGCTTTGGCATATAAGAATATTACATAAGCATTTCTTCAATAAAACAAAAAGCTGGAATACCTGAAATACTGAGTTGATGAGTCCTGTGTTTCCTAAAAGTTTTGACTTAAAGCTTATATGATCATTGGGCTATTTTGGATGAAAGTCACAAATGGGCTCTAGGATTTGGGACCCAGGAGAAAATTTTACTGAAAGGCTAATTCAGGAAAGTGGACATATAGAAGTGAAGAGAGGCCAAAAAGTTGGTTTGGAATGGGACTCAGGAAGATCCAGAAGCTCCAGTTACCATCTCTGGAATGAATGAGAGCTCTAGCTATTGTCAGTCTTTTCACCAAGCTAACTCATATTCAAATTCCAGAAAGGGAGCATATGATGAACCTCATCTCTTGTGTACTCAACCTTTTGACTAGATTACTTGATTATTTGGAATACCAGCCTATGACTATGCAAGAGTTAATTCCTCAAGTGGAAATACAGGTATAATTTCCAAAAGGAAGTGTAATTAATACTGGGTAAGCAAAAAACCATGAAAGGCCCTCTGTTTCCTCTAAGCCTCTTGCAGCTCTATGATTCTTTGAAGCTCTAATAATATAACATCATGAACACTCATTGGATGGGTTCATGACCCCTTGACACACTCCACAAGCATTTTGTCCATTGCTTAATAATCCTTTCTAATGATGACAAAGAAGACTGAATGCACAATTGGATATGTGCACCTTCTCTTCCCAAAGTACATGTAGTCAGTCTGGATAGAACAAAGTCATGGGCTTGGTGAGCACTGAGTAAGGGACAGGCAAGCCTAAGTAGGGGAGACCGGTAGGAGGTGATATGAGGTGATATGACTAGAGTCACTCAGGTAAATGTATAACCAGGCTCACAGAAATTGCAGAAGTGGAAAAAGAGACATGATATTTACAAGAACCCCTTGTTTGTGCTCATGATAGTTATAAGTCCACCATGTTTGTTCTAAATAGAGACATGATATTCAGAAACCCATCCTGATATTGACAAGAAATTTACCAAGTTCCCTGGTCAGGTCCTATAAAAAACCAGCCATAATAGCCCTCTAAGGCAACCCATTAGGGACCCCTCTCACTCTAGAGAGCTCATTTTCTTTCCTTTCTGTTCTCACTTTTGCTTAATAAACTTTCACTTCACTTCACCCTTTTGGTCCGAGATTCATTCTTTAACTCCATGAGACAAGAACCCTGCAACCCTGCAACAGGGCTCTGTGGCCAGGCATCTTGACAGAATCCTGTGTCAGCCACACACATATTGTCACTTTATGCAAATTACTGAACCTATATACATGTCTTAGTTTATTTCACTGTCCTATCTCATAATTTTATAATATGTATTCATTAAATTAGATAACATGTGTAATCAGACAGGCACCTATTCAGGTTTCACAGTAGAGGACTGTAGATGACATTTTAATTATTATTAATATTACAGCTACCAATAATGTCACCACTGTAACCTTACTGAGTAAAATCCATTTCAGACACCCACAGCTAGTCCAAGGCACATTTGCAAAGATGGCTACCTGTTCTACCAGACATCTTTCTTCAGGAAGAGAGGATAACTACCCAAGGTGTAAGCAAAACACTGTAAGAGAGGAGGTGGGAGAGAGCTCAAAGCCTGCCATTCTTTATGCTCAGAACACCTTGGAAATGGCTCTACTGCCCTGTGCAAAGCAGAAACTCTTAGACTTTCAAGAATAATCATGCTTAAAGCAAAACAGAACAAATGAAAAAGAAATAATAAAAGCAAAATACTTATTTTCTCTTTCTATCCAGGATGTAGCTTTTTAAAAGACTTTTTTTTTCCCCCTGATAAAATAAAATGAAATCAGAGGGGAGATGAGCCATAAGAGACTCTTAGCTATAGGAAACAGACTGTAGGTGCTGGAGGGGAGGTTGGTGGAGGGATAGGGTAACTGGATGATGGACATTAAGGAGGGCATGAGGTGTAATGAGCACGAGGGGTGATATGAAACTGATAAATTGCTAAACTCTACCTCTGAAACTACAAAAAAAAGTCTTTTAATTTATTAAAAAAGACTTTTTTCCATATTATTATAAAAATGCTATCCATAATCTATTGAAACAGAGAAAACATTACTGGATTTTTCTAGCTAACCACTACATTAGCCAATTGCTGTTGGCATTTCCAGTAGCCCTTTCTATGTACATAAATCTGTATAGAAACAGATTTGAATGGAATGTAACTGAAATGCTTTTGGAAATGAAGGGGGTACAAGGAAAAAATTTGGAGTGAGCTAGCTCTGGATATTCTATTAAGTAGAAAACCACTTAGGACATAGGACCCCTTTCAGTCTACAAAGTAATTTAGAGGGAATGCAATCTCTCAGGACCATGATGGTTGAAGTGAGCCACACCAACCCTTCACTCTATAAAACCCAAGGCATTTCCACGGACTTGATTCACAGAATGCTGTGCTACAGGGGTATCAGTTTTACATCCTTCCTTCGGTGACCCATATCTAATTACGGCTTTAATAATATCTCAAAGTGTTTCAGTTGCAGTTATTAGAATTTTCAGTTCCAATGCTACTGACATAACGATGTGCATTACATGTGGCCATTCTCTATTCAGTACTCTCAGAAACACTGGGGAAGGAAGTAGCAAACGCATTTCACAGATAAAGAAACTGGAGACTAGAGAGATGACAAAACTTGCCCCCTTTCACATAACCTCTAAATGGCACAGTAGAACAAAATCATACATTTTGACATTAAAATCCTTTCCTTACTCCTTACAGTTCTTGTTTCATTGTTTTGAGACTGAGGTTGCCATTTGCCTCTTTCTAACATATGCTTTGGGTCCTGAAATTGGGTTTTCAGGTTGTCGATCCCAATGACCCTTGCTTGAAATAGGCAGCCATTGAGATGGCTTTTTAGGAAACCAAACAGGTAAGGTCAACAAGGCTCAAACAGAAAACAAAAAAAAAATAACACATTTATCTGGGCTTCTTGCCCATTCTCCAAATCATTCAGAGGGGATCATGAGGAAGAATAAAAGCACATTTCACTGTTAATGGGTTTTAACTCTTTTTTAATTCAACAGCAAATGGAACCATCTATTGTTTTTCCCAATCTAACATCCCATTATTCCTCTGAAGTATCATTGGCAAACTGTTTTTATCAATGGTGGCATGGATACAAGTCTAGTAAAGTACAGAATATTTTAATACAATTTACATTTTTTTCCCCAATTATCATTTAATTCACCTGATACTGGCCACATGGCAAACTTGTCCACATTCCAGACATCAGTTCTCTGGCATTTTTTTTACATTTTAGCAATAACATTTAATATAATTTACTTAATTGAAAAATAATATGTGTACACTGAAGTGCATTTGGAAAATATGGTAATTTATAAATTAATAGAATAAAGATTGCTGTGGTCCAACTACCCAAAAATAAAGACAATTTACAGTGTATGATTGTGATTTTTTTTACTATGCATATGACACATTTTTAAACAAATTTTATATAAGCTTATAACCTGCTTTTAAAAAAAAAACTAAATATGTTATAAATACTTATTTAACTCATTAGTGTCTCCTAAGACTTTTTTTTTTTAAAGCGGATTATTTGGATTCATAATTCTAAGAACAAATTTCTTCTTTTGGGACATTAGTTTTTTCCCTCACTTCCTAACTTTTATAATAATACTCTTAACATATAATTGTACACAAATTTTTTACACAGCTGTTTCTGTGAGGCATATGTTTGGCTGAAAATTCAGAAAATCTAACTACTAGTTTCTTAAATGATATAGACATTTTCCCAACAAAACAAGACAGCTGGAGGTAGAAAACCATGGCTGGAGCACTGGCCAAATGACACCAGATGACCCAAGCTCTTTCCATCTTTTTCTGCCCCTGCTCAGAGTATTTCCTTTTTATTTCTATGGTTTTAGAGCTCATTGTTGCAATATGTCTACCTTAACTCTAGGCAACTGTACTCAAGGAGGTAATGGAGGAAATGATGTTGGCCATACTCCAACTGTATGATATCCATGTATCTACTCTAGATGAAAAGAACTCTGGGAAAATGAGTATTTAGTTCTTCTAACCTAACCCAGATAAAATGAGGTCAAGAGAGAAAGGAGTTGGTGGTAGGTGTTAAGTTCATCAACCAACAATGTCTGCCGTAATCTATTATAATAAAATGAGTAATTTCTCCCTGTAGGAAAAGCCCCTAGAGGAGATACCTTAGAATTTCATTTTTTTCTCTGATATAGAAGAAATATATGTTAATTGCAGAAAACTAGGAAAAAAAACTAAGAAAATCTTAAAAAAGAATATAAGATATTTTATACCCTCACCAAGCAGACACAACCAGCCAAGAACTAGACTACACATCTAGTCTTTATCCTATACTAGCTCAGACAATTCTATGTAAAAGCAGGAATTAAACGTTACTATAATAGACATGATTACTAGTCCTAGGAACCCAGATGAATAGCTCTCAACTTCAGTTCAAGCAACAGTTTCTACTTTTGTACTTGACAAAACTATATTTACCCCAACTAGTTAATTGACTTTCATGGAAGACAAGCACTAAAACAAATAGATATACATTACACTATATTTAACAATACAGTCAAACCAAAGTATTAAAATAGTACGGAGCAGAAGTAGTACTTCTACAGGGCAGGGGATGGTTCAAGAAAAGCTGCTCAGGGGGCTCCTGGGTGGCTCAGTGGGTTAAAGCCTCTGCCTTTGGCTCAGGTCATGATCCCAGGGTCCTGGGATCGAGCCCCACGTCGGACTCTCTGCTCAGCGGAGAGTCTGCTTCTCCCTCTCTTTCTCTCTGCCTGCCTCTCTGCCTACTTGTGATCTCTGTCTTTCAAATAAATAAAATAAAAATCTTTAAAAAAAGAAAAGCTGCTCAGAAAAGATAATTCCAGAATAAATTCTAAAGTTTAATTTGAATTTTCCATGGGGACAGTGGCAGGTTGCGGTGATAGAAAGGAGTATTCAAGATTCAGAAAACAGCATTCAGAAAGCATCGAGGAGTTAAAAAAAAAAAAAAAAAGAGTGCATATTTGAAATTACATATAAATGAGGGCTTGAAATATTATAAAGTTTGAAAGATGTCTATATAATAGAAGTAGATAATTCTGGAAAGATAAATAAGACTCTAAAAAGTTGAGCAGTTCATGCAACAAAAGGGCCACTTTGTTCTGCCCAGATGTTAATAGAGGATCCTGGGGTGGGGGCTGAAACAAGGAGGCATCTTGATTACATTCCCTGTTAGAAAGATCACCCTATCAGGGATGTCCCCTCTAGATACACAAAAGTAGGCAATCAGTTGAGTCCATTGCCACAATGGGTTCTACCTCCTCCAGAAACCTCTCTTTCTGAGAACACAGCCCTGAGGAACTTCTGGTATGTTCTAAGGGAAATTTCCGTGACCTGAGAGTCTTAAGGATAATCACCATCAACATCCTCCTCCTCCTCCTATCAGTTACTGTAATATTTCAAACAACTTCCTTGTTCCTGTCACCAGAACTAGGAGATTTATGTATGATATATCGTAAGAATTCTGAGCAGCTGCCTTTAAAACTATATTCTCGGATGCCAGCGCTCTGGATAATTGCTTCAGTCATGACATGAGGGCTGAGCATGTCAGGCTCAGTTCCTGCTCCGCCCCCATCTATAACTTTAAAAGAACAGTTGTACATTCACTTATTTTACATCATCACCGGATAAGGAGCTTCTCTACCTCCACCTCCTACCTGGATTCTAAAATCGTCCCATTTTCTTTGTTGGACAGGAGTATAGTAAATTAGGAAAAAAGAAGGAAACCTTTTATACTATAATTCAAAGAATAGCAAAGAAATAGAAACTGTTTTAGTTTAATAATCCCCAAAAGCATTGGGTGGTGGGGGGGCGGGGAGTGTTGGAATTGATTAAGAGTCCAAACTGGCTTATGGATGGTTTGGTTTGCAAAGAAATATTCTCTTCACCTTTCTTTTCCACCTGTATACAACACAAGCCTTCTCAGGGAAAGATTCCTGAGTCTAAGAGGACAAGTAGTATGGCAGAGCATGTGGGAGAAGGTAAGGACAGAAGAGAGTTTTAGGAGTCAGAGGCATGGTAAGGGAGGAGTTGAAAGGAAAGGGAACTCAGAGAGGGGAGCAGTGAGTTAAAAGCTAAAGGCTTTAGCATGTCAATTAAAGCTAAAGGCTCTCTATGCTCTCCTAGGAGCTGGCAGTCTGTTTAGAATAGAATAGAGAACCATTTCCTATTCTCCACGAATTCCTTGAGTCAGTGTGGATTATTATAATAGGGAAAAGAAGCCTGAAAAACAGGAAGGGCTACATGAGTCCTGGCTGCAGACTCACAAAGATTAATGACCTCTTCGGTTTCTCAGTTTTCTCATCTAGGAGGTGAAGATAAAAATACTACATAGTTCTTACCTTAATAAAAGAAAAAAAAAAGAAGATAAAATATGTTAGGAGCTTAGATGGGTGCTTTGGGGTTAGCAGACTCTCTGTAAAGGGCCAGATAGTAAATATTCCCAGCTATGCAGACAATATTCTCTCTGTCACAGCTACTCAGCCTTGTTCATACAGTGAGGGAGGCAGCCATAGATACATGTAACCAAATGTGTGTAGTTGTGTTCCAATAAAACTTTATTTACAAAAACAGATGGTGGGCCAGATTTGGCCTGCAGCTGTAGTTTATGGGCCCATAGCTCAGAAAATTCATGGACATACTGTAAATGATTAATAAATATTAACTATTATTGTCATTATTAATTGATCACCATGTCTTTCCAGATTCTTTCTGTTTGACAATTAGCCTATAGTAAAAACTTTTACAGTAATGTTCTATAACAATTTTCTAAAGTCAAGGACATAATAAAGAGATTATTTTATGTTGGACTTCGCTATGAAATGTATTTTTATAAACAAGTCTTGCTTTAAAAGACAGATGTGTGTTAAAACTAATAGGCTAGATTTGACCAAGCTTCCTTCAAATGCCACAAATGGTTATAATCCCAAATGCTCACAACTTCTCTCCATGAAGATTTAAATTTCAAGACTTCTTTTAGGATGCAGGCTTTTGCACAGCTTGTCCATGGGTAAGAGCCAATTTTTAACAAGACTGGTCCTCCTCAGCACCATCCTTTCTGACATCACTGTTACTATCATGCAGAAAGTTCTCATTTCTCAAGGAGAGCACCCAAGTTCCAGGAGCTGGTTCTGCCAGTGTCTCGGCATCTTTCCAGTGGGCCCATCTGTTTGCACTGCTCAGTCAAGGCCTAACAGCTCAGAACATATGGCTGGGACTTCTCATCTTGGAGATTGAAGCTGACAAACACTTGAGAACATACAGTTGGTGTGGGAGGTATGTTGGCTCAAAGAAACCTGGTCTATTTGTAAGCCTGAAGCTCCTGAGGAAATTACCTGAAGTCTTTACAGGGGAAGAAGAACCTTTCCATTTCCAGAGGAATAACTAGAAATGATTTTATATTAGTATATATTATTCCATCTGTAGAGATATACAAAGTTAGTCTCAGAAAGTTTGAAGGACATACCCCAGTTGAAACTGGGATAAAGTGACAAACACTGAACTAGTTTGCTAGTATTCTCTACAGGGTTCTTTACATTTACTTAATCAGAGTAGCCCTTTTTTCAACCACACCAAATAAGTAGAATTTTACTATACATTGGAATATTAAATGGCTTGGGAATCGATGTGGCAAGAACAAATCGGGCATAAGTACACCTGGACAAAATATGTTGGAAAATCCTGGAGATAGGTGCAAAGTATGCAAATGGTTTATACCCGAACATGAACAAAAGGACACATTTTTTTCAGCTTGTTGGGCTCAGTACACCTGCAGTTCTTTCAAGAACTAGTTACCCTTGAGAATGAATCAATAAACAAGGCAGCCATGGTCCCTGCTCTCATGCAGCTCATAGTCTAGTGGGAGGTTATTTATTAAATCCATTAGGGCCTCAGGATGAAGGCAACAACACTGTCAAAGGGTTTACTGGAAAGGGTTTAATGGATGGTCTACTGAATTATGAGCAAAGTTAAAGGAACAGGATGGAACAGGGAAGCACCTTAAGACTTACAGTAGTGGGGAGCTACGACCGAAGAGGCAATAGAAAGGAACAGTGTGATCAGAGCCTGGCAAGGAAATGAAACCTCAGAAGGGCGCCACCTAGCAGGACCCCGGGCTGCAGAGGTGAATAGCCAGAGCAAAGAACCTCAGCCAGGCAGAGAGGGAGGAGCTGTGGGAAATAGATTTTCCTGCTCTCTCCAAACTCCTACCTATGGACCCTTAGTAACCAAATAGCAACAAAATCTGCAGCCAGAAAGTCAGCTTTCCAAGGCGCTCTGTGGCGAATATATTTTTGAGGGTGGGATTATTGAAAATTAAGAATAGCCAGCTCACTTGTGGTAAAGTTCTAGTACCGATTAAGGATATATAGTAGTTCTTCAATTCATATTTGTTTTTTTTTTAAGATTTTATTTATTTATTTGACACAGAGAGAGAGAGCACAGGTTCACAGGTAGGCAGAGAGGCAGGCAGAGAGAGAGGGGGAAGCAGGCTTCCCCGCTGAGCAGAGAGCCCAATGCGGGGCTCCATCCCAGGACCCTGAGATCATGACCTGAGCCCAAGGCAGAGGCTTAACCCATTGAGCCACCCAGGTTTATTTAAAAGAAATGGCATAATGGAAATAAATAGTCTTTAGAGTCATCTCAGTATGGACTAGAACCCCATTTCTCTCACTTTAGAGCTGTGGGATATTGGGCAATTTTCTTAATTTCATTGTTCCAATTTCCATACCTATAAGATGGAAATAATAATGCCTTCGTTACAGGGTCTTTATAAAAATTAAAAGAAAGAGTTGTTTGTTTGTTTTTTTAAACAGTTGGTATTTAGGAAACTTTCAAACAGTATTATGTTCTTCCTTTCTTCTTCTTCCTATTCTCCTTCTTCTTCTTCCTCTTCCTCTTCCTCTTCCTCCTCTTCTTCTTCTTCTTCTTCTTTTTCTTTTTCTTTTGAGAGAGAGAATGCATGAACATAAGTGAGGGCGGAGGGCCAAAGAGAGGGAGAGAGAGAATCCCAAGCGGGCTCCACGCTGAAACCCTGAGATCATGGCCCAAACCAAAATCAAGAGTCAGATGCTTCGCTGACTGAGACACCCAGATGTTCCAATATTATTCGAGTTTTAAAAATGAAGAAACTAAGCTTTAGAGAAATAACTATCTTGGTATCTCTGCTAAGGTATGGAAGATCCAGATGTAATTCATATTCAGGAATATCTTATTGGAACAATGTCTACTACCTCCACCATTAGCTTCCTGTAACCAGCTACACTCTTGTCTTCCTGGGACTACCTCATCTGCCATTGAACTGAAGGACTTTCATCCACTCTTGCCTTACTGCAGCAGTAGCCTCTCTGACTAGGTAGCATCCTTATTTCAATGGGTTCCCAACTATCGGTGTAGTCTGCAGGACACTGAGTGGATGAGTTGTGTGTGTGTCTCTCTCTACCTTGGCACACCCCATCTCTACTTTCTGGGCGATAGCACTTTATCTTTTGGTTCTGCTGCAGGTCCAAAGCACATTCTCTCTGCAGGGGGAAAAAAAAATCCCTTTTCTGTCCCTAATTATTCTACTTTTCATATCTCACTCAATCATTTCTTTATATTACGTCTTCTTATTTTCCTGGGAATTCAAAAATTTTTGTTCACTGAAAGAGACGCTGGAGTCTCAGTAACTATTTGTTAGATGAATGGATATACAAATGAGTAAAAGTCTGGACATAAAAGCCACTCTTCTCACAAGCAAGTATTTTATACAACCCTAGGATTCATAAGGAAAGGTAAACCAGAAGGAACTTTTGCTAAACAGCAAGAATAGAGCTATGCACCGTTAGTTAATACACCATTTACTTTTATGACAAATATGTTAATTCAAGTACTCAACACACATTTGCTGATTTGTTCATTAAGTTAAAGTTGAAATTATGTCCTATTTAACCATAAAACCTACACTTATATAGGCAATTTACAACTAGTATTGTACTTTTACTGACTGTGGCTCATTAAACCCTTGTAAAGGCCCTATGATGTCATTGTCAATATAACACAGCCCTGTCATTGGTTTAACTACGTGTTTTATAAAGTCACCAGTGACTCAGACAACAAGAAACTTGAAGCTATTCATAATTTTGCTGAGACAAGATCTTGAAACTTGTCTTTCAGTTGTTTAACTAGTTAGTAAGCCTGATTAGCCATTTAACCAACTCATGATATCGTGGCTTTGTTTTCCTTTTAAAAAAGGAAATTTAAGCAAAATGCTGAAGAGAAAGTAGAACTATTGAAGAAAGTGGTTCTTCTTTTTTCTTTTTTAATTTTATTTTATTATTTCAGTGTTTCTGAGACAGTGGTTCTTGGCTGGGTGCAAATGATTGGCTGTAGCGACATTGCCAAAAGTAATGCTGAAAAAGCTCATTTAAAAAGCTGTTTTATTGGGCACCTGGATGGCTCATTGGGTTAAGCCGCTGCCTTCGGCTCAGGTCGTGATCCCGGAGTCCTGGGATCAAGTCCTGCATTGGGCTCTCTGCTTCGGCTGGGAGCCTGCTTCCCCCCCCCCCCCCGCCCTCTCTCTGCCTGACTCTCTGCCTACTGGTGCTCTCTGTCTGTCAAATAAATTAAAAAATCTTTTAAAGAAAAAAGCTACTTTACCTGCCTCGTCATCAACCCAGGAAAGCGCCAGGGTCATAAGAACATATTCAACAACAAATTAAGTAAGTCAATATTTTCTCTAAATTTTATGAACAGGATATAAACTGCTAGTTTCTCTTTTTCTTCCATTCGGTTCTATCCCATGCTCCAGCCACTGTCACACCTCGTTCCTTGGCCACCTCTAATTGGACATCTGCTCAGCCAGGTGCCTTTGCCATTGTCCTTCTCTCTTCTCGTTTTGTCTGGGTTTTGCATTCAGTGTCCAGAGTATGAGACTGTGAAGTTGTCAACGTGGAAAGCAATATTTTATGAGCTCATCCAGAATTCTCCCTTAATGGACAGAGAGAGGAGTAAGCTGGGACATTTTCACAAAAATTCTGTTCTATTACTGATGAATTCTGAGCTCTAGAAAAGTGAGTACTTTATTTGTGAATGCTAAGTGTTTACAAGAAGTAGTCCCCATGCAGAGAGGAAGAAACTGATGCTCAGAAAAGGTGTGTAAAGTTGACACTGTTTTCCTATAAAGTCAATGACAATATTTTTTTTACCTTTTTGTAGCATGGTAGAAAGAGAATTATCTCAACTAACTTGTCTTTTGCTCTTACTTGCTTTTGATCTTGAACTTGCTCGAAATGCAAGTACTGCTTCTATATGTTGTCCTCCGTTTTGCGCACAAGTGTTCTCTTTTAATGGACCCAAGTCCTAACTGGTTTTTATCTTTGCTGCTACTGGATCAGTAATGTCAGCTCATCTGTGGGTGCTCTAGCTCCATGAGAAAGAAACGTCAGCACTCTACATCCAAGATTCAAAGCTTAGAGAATGCAAAACTGGAGCTTGAACTTGGTCCTAAGCACTTGTCAGAACAGCCTGGAAGGCTATTTCATGAGCTTTCAGAAAAAACCAAAATTGTGGGTGAGTCAATTTGATCTTTTTTTCTTTCCCTTTCATCATATACTTGTGGACCTTTTTATTTTCTCTCGACATTAAACTTAATACTTCCAGTCTTTTGTACAGCATAGCCTCTCTTACTCTGTCCCAAATTATGTCACCTGCTGTGAGACTCAATTCTTCCACTTAAAGTTCTTCTACGTTCTTCTCACACAGGTGTGGGAAGGCAGCATGGAGTGTGGATTTTGAAGTTAGGTAGTCTACAGTTTGATTTCCTGCTCCACCGTGTGCTGGCATTTGAGGAATAAGCCTAACTTGATGTTCATGCCCATCAGGTAATAGATGTCTGTTCACTACCACTTCATCCCTGTGATTTCACAGCAATTTCACATGCTGGTCTCCACCAGGTGTTAATTTATTTCCATGACTTAATACAGTTTACCTTTGAAAGCCTCTAGAAAGCTCCAACACAAAGGACTCTGCTTTAGTCAGAGTTATCCAACAGACTTTTCTAAGATGACAGAGATGCCCTCTGTCTGCATGTCCGGTACTTAGCCACTGGCCACATATCACTACTGAGCATTTGACATGTGGCTGGCACAAGTGAGAAACTGAATCTTTACATTTATGTTAATGTAATCATTTTAAATTTAAATCTATATAGCCACAAATGAATTGGGTTATATAGTACGGAATACCACAGTCTTAGATGATAAAATTGATGACATTAGATGACATTAAGATGATTAGATGACAAATTAAATGACAGTAAGAGGGTTATAGGATAAATATTTATGTGAATGCAGAACTTTCCAGCACCACTCAACTATTAAAAGTTGTACCTACTCTGTCTATTTTTCAGTTTATTCATACTATGTGACTATAAAACTCCAAAGTTGTGTATGTTTAAGTATACATAAAGTTATTATTGCTACCAAGTTTTTAAAATTATGACTTTATTATTTTCCAATTATCCAGATTGCTCTTTTATTTTCCTTTATTCAAGACAGATGCTAAAGTAAATTCAGGAGAGAGGCCAGTTTAGAGTCATCATTAATTTCATTTAGTAGAATGTCTCCTCAGCCCCTACTGCTGCTGCTTTGTTTTTCTTATAAATGCAGTTTCATTCCTTTAACTCTCTTGGGGTAGGTTTAACTTGCTATTGATGGTCTGATCTCAGCCCTTTATTAAGTCAGAATCCTGCAGTTTGGAAGTTTTCCCTGGTGGAACATTTGCTTTGAATAAGGGATGCATTTCTCATATTTCTTCGCTTGGATGGGGCATCATTTAATAAATTACTGTTGAGATTTTATATATAGAAGTCTAAATAAAAACTGGAATGAAATAACTCAACTTTTATTAAATTTTCTCTATACACATTTTATAAGGGCCCCACATGATTTGCCTTCTAAGGTAGTGAGTTCCTTATCACTGGGATTATCAAAGCAAAGGTGTGAGGTCAAGTTTCAGGTATTCTAAAGATAAGCATCTTGACTCTAAGGTCTTAGCCCTTAAATGGGTTTGACATGGTCATGACAGCATATCTGGAACCTTGCCTCCATTTCTTAAACTTTGTCCAGATATAACAATCTCTCACATTGTGGTGTTTCTGATTTCACTTCTGGGTTTTCTGTTTGTTTACCTCTCTGCTGCATTTTTTCCTGGATTTCTTTCAAGAGGTCTTCCTCCACTAATCTCTTGAATGGTTGGTTCCCCCAAATCTTCTCCTCAGCCTTCTCCGCATATCTGTCCCTGTATGCTCTTTGTGAGATGGCATCTGTCACCATGGTTCCCCCTGCCCTACAGGCACTGGTGACAGCTAGATATGTTCTTAAGCAAAGTTCCTCATGCAAACACTAAATAGCCTACTTAGAGGTCCCCACCTGACTGTCCAACAAGCACTTCACATACAATGTATCAACAGCTAAACTCAGTGTCATCCTCAAACCACCCAAAGTATCTATTCCTCCTCCATTTCCAATTTAGGTGGTACTATCCCATGAACAGTTACCTAAGTTAAGAATCTGGGAATCATCTTTGAATTTCCTCCTTTGGATCGCTCTTCCACCTAAAAGATCACCAAATCCTGTCCATTCTACTGCCATTGATTCATGTATTCATTCAGCAAATATTTATTACGTGCATGCTCTGGGCCATATATCTTGCTGGGTGCTGTGAGTGGAGAAGTAAATAAGAGACACAGTCAGTGCCCAAATGAAGCAGAGAATACATTACTGAGAGATACAACTAAAATGAAACAAACCCCCACATAAACAGAAGTAATTTGCAATCCACACCATGTTGTGCGTGGGCTAGAACTGACCCAGCCTCTCATGCATCCTTGTTCTCTGAAAAATTCCAAAGAATGATCCTGAATTTGTATTCACACATAAAAAGAATATAGACACCAATACTCTGGAATTCCTTCCAAACAGATGACTATTTATCTATGCAAATTGCTTGGAGTCTGCATCATTTGTGCACTGAAGAGTCTCTTCCTTGAAGACTTACATTACTTATACAGTTCATTTAGTCCAACCTCTAACTTCACACAAGATTCACTTTTACAATGGCACAACCTGCTTTTGAGCCATCAAGCACTGGGCAAACTCCCACCTTCACAAGGCAGCTCACTGAATATTTAATAACTTTCCCTGTTAGAAAGTTTTCCCTGAAATTCCTCTCCACTCCTATTGTTCTGGATTCATATAACACACCCAATATTTCTCATTTGCTTCTCGAATACTAGAAGATAATTATCTGAAACTTAGATTGTACATACCAACTTTTCTCACTTCTTTCACCTATTCCTCATGGAAATGATGGAGTCCCCGGATTTTGCAATGGCCAAATCCTCATGGCACTCTAGTCTCAAAAGTCCAAATTCAAATGTGGTATCCAGAACTGAACACAAAGCTCCAGATGTGATATTCTTGTGATTACAATGTCAGTGATGACAAAAACTGTAAATACCACTACATATTATTGACTTCCTATGTGCCAGACATGGAAAGAACTTAATTATCTCATTGATACTCACAGTGATTTTATAGGCTGCATATGCTTACCATCTCCACTTTTCTTGACATGGAAAGTGACATGACCTCATTGGTAGCAGATGGCTGGTAAGTGGCAGAGGCCAATGCTTGTCCCCATCTATGTGTATCTTCAAAACCCATGTTCATAAGCACTTTTTGTTCTCTTTCCTCCCTGCAGATAAAACAGGGAAAGCAACATTTATTTACCTCTTTGGGCCTCTGTAATTTCAACTTGTATTTTATGAGAAGTCTTAATCTATAATCTTAGAGTAATGATAATAGCTGCCTCATAGAGTTGTCATAAGGATAAAATGAAGAATATTAAACACAATATGACTAGCATGAATTTAAAATGTGAAACTTTTTTTTTTTTTTTTGAGAGAGAGAGAGAGAGAGAGAGAGCAAGCAGGGGGAAGGGCAGAAGGAGAGAGAGAGAATCCCAAACAGGCCCTATGCTCAGCATGGAGCCTGACACTGGGCTCGATCTCACGACCCTGAGATCATGACCTGGGCTGAAACCAAAAGTCAGACGCTCAATTGACTGAGCCACCCAGGCACCCCTAAAAATGCAAACTTTTATTATTGTTTGCATTATTGTGCCACATGATACTTAATAGTCACTGATAAGTGATTTAAAAATGAGATAGTCTTAAGGAAATCAGAGATTTGTAGCTAAGGACAATTTCCACAGGAACTCATAGCTCTGTTTCTGTACTCTCAGAATGTTCTTGTAACAGTCAGGATAAGATAGGCTAGTGGCCCAAACAAATCCCAATTATTAATGTTTTAACACACAAAGACAAAATGTTTATTTCTCATCTATTTACATTTCCAGCAGGGGTTTATGGGGGCTCTGCTCATCTACTCTAGGTCCAAAAATGATGAGGACTCCAGCACCTTGTAGCTTGTCACGACCCCATCCAGAATGTGTTGCCACTTTGACGGCTGCAGTGGGGAATTGTGAAAAATCTGAGGGTCAGTTTTCATTGGGTTCCTTGAGGAGAGGAAAAGTGGCTACAAATAAAATTAGAATTTTTAGATAACCCTACAGAATGTTCACTCTTGGAAGTTCCAGTCTATACTCACTCTCCTGGCATTTAGTCCTCTTAGAAGTGCCCTGGTTTGCATAATAATCTAGAGTTTCCCTGAGTAATGTCAACCTCATCTTTCTATCTATTTTATTAGAGGTCATTTTGTGAGAGAGGCCTCCCTCTCCACTTACCCAAAAGTAGACTCCCCTCCTCTCTCTAGCCCATCACCCTCCCTTCAGACAACACAGCCCATAACACTACTTCTCTGTTTGCTTGTTTGCTTATTGTCTACAGACCTGCTTAAAATGTCAGCTCCATCAGGACAGGGGTCTTTGGTTTCTTGTTCAGTGCTGCCCTCCCAGTTTCCAGCTCAGTAAATGTTTATTAAGTATATGAAAGAATGTGCTACTTTTCTCACTGTAGCATTCACAAATGGGAAATGAACATTAAGGCTACATTAAATGTTAAAACTACTCCTACCTAAAAGGACAACTAAAAATATCTACTAATAGCAAGTATTGATGAGAATATGGAGATATGGATACTCTCATCCACTGCTGTTGAGAATATAATTTGGTAAAACTACTTGGAAAATAACTGCATATTCCCTTGTAGAGCTGACCATGATGTTCTCTCTCCATAACCCATCGACTCCATTTACAAGTGTATAACCTAGGGAGTGTGCCCATGGCACCAGAAGACATGTCTGCAAACATTCTTTTCAGGGAAAAAGAAAAGTTAATCTAAATGTCCATCTCTAGGAAAATATATGAACAAACTATAGATATTCATAAAATAGATTATTAGGTTAGAGTGAAAATGAAGGAACTATAGGTATATACAGGAATAGCAATGAGTCTAAAAAATCTAATTTGATGTTTTAGATTGATTTTATTTGACAGAGAGAGACACAGTGAGAGAGGGAACACAAGCAGAGGGAGTGAGAGAGGGAGAAGCAGGCTTCCCACCAATCAGGGAGCCTGATGTGGGGCTCGATGCCAGGACCCTGGGATCATGACCTGAGACAAAGGCAAATACTTACTGATTGAGCCACCCAAGTGCCCCCAAAACATCTAACGTTAAGAGATGAAATGTCCCAATCACTAGACCTTGTCTCCCTAATGTCTCTATATACCAAAAGGTGGGGAGGAGGAAAAACAAAAACAAGATTCCTTTGAAAAAGCTGTATATTAAATTTCCTTCTTGGAGAGCGACAGACATAGTAGTTATTAAAGGGTGTAAGGAATTCTGCAATGTAAGTTCAACTTTTTAAAATTACATGTTCGTGTTATGTATTAAGAGCAACACTAACAACCTGTGGCACACGTTTTGGAAAAAATGTAATCAAATTTATGACTTCTCATCTGGAAAATTTTACAGCCTAAATATAATCTTAGAATTGTATTAAGGCTTTGAGTAATCAGATTATTTTTCTAGCTCCTCAACAGATCTCACGGTTGACCACAGTGAAGTTGAGTGCTCAGTCAGAGCTCCCTGGTTTAGGAGATTATTTCATGGGTATTTGTAACATACACATACACTCATGTTATATCTTTACTTGGCCCTCAATATCTACAAGAAAAAGTCCACAATCATTAACTGGAGGCTAGTAACAACCAGAATTCAGTTATCTTAAACACTTAAACAGGGGCAAGTTATTTACAGAATCACTGGAAAGACTGGAGGAGCAAGTTCTAGGGTAGAACTGTGATGACTTCCAGAAAAATACCAGAGATTAGACCTGGTAAGGAGACCAACAGGAATTCCAGGAATGTCTTTGTTAATCACTAGTTTTTCCATGGTCTACCATTGAGAAGCAGCCACTCCAGCATCTGCTCCAGAACTCACACCTCACTCTTCCAGGAGTTACCAATGCGACTAGGACTGGTACCTCCAAAGTCCCACCTTGTCCAAAGGATCTGAACTTTGTGGACACCCTCACAGAGCTAGTGTCTGGACCTGGGACATTCACTTATTGTCTACACATGAGCCCAAATTCTCCAAGTTCATAATGCTGGTAGACACTCCAGAAGGAGCCATACTATTCCCACCTCACTTGTGCTTTCTTAATCTTTCACAAATCCATCAGATTGGCTAAACCTAGATCACATCCAAACCCTTGCTACTAAAGAAGGTAGAAAATAAGGTTTTGTTTTTTTCAGTATCCTTCTCTGGGCACATCAGAAAGACAGGAATGAGTGGCGAGCACCACATTACCCTGCCCACCATAAGGACTTTTCTTAAGAGTCAGGGAGGCGCCTGGGTGGCTCAGTGGGTTAAAGCCTCTGTCTTTGGGTTAGGTCATGATCCTGGGGTCCTGGGATGGAGCCCTGCATCAGGTTTTCTGCTCAGTGGAGAGCCTGCTTCCCCCTCTCTCTCTGCCTGCCTCTCTGCCTACTTGTGATCTCTCTCCCTGTCAAATAAATAAATAAAGACAGACAGACTCAGGGCCAAAGAGACAACAGGTAGTGAGGCAAAGGGGGAAAGACTTTTATTTCCCAAAGCAGCTTAGCATGCCTTGGAGATCTCTTCAGTTATGAAACTTTTGATGTATTGGTTTAAAAACATTTTCCGCAGTGATATTTCTTTTAATGTTTCCTGTATGGTCACCATACCACATGACTTTGATTTTGGGCTAATGCTTTTTGCTTTCTTGTTAGGTCTCTACAGCCAGCATAATCCCAATACAATAGGAATACTCTAGTCAACATGTCTAAAACAATATTTTTTTCTCCATGTTTGTTTGCCTTTTTTCTTGGAAATTCTTATCTACTCCAAAGTCTCAAGATGAAGAATTGTTCACAAGGTCCAAGAAGAAAGAGAAAGGAGGTTAAAAATCAAATAGACACATTGTGAAGAGAATCAAACAATGAAGAGCAAAGGTAAAAAAAAAAAAAAAAAAAAAAAAAAAAAAAGAAGAAGAAAAAGAAAACTGAGAATTTAGTATTATTTCAGCAAACTTATCTAAGTTCTCAAAATTAATTTTACTGGGATGGCTGCCTTAAACTGCCTTGAAGTATGAAATGGATCAGTGTGGTCTGTGGCAATGATGTCTGACACAAAAAAATCAAAACAGAACTAACCTCAAAATGCTTCTTTTAAAATTCACATATTTAAAAAAAAATTCCTATAAATAAAGCTGAGTGAGAAAAAAAATCAGCTGGGTTCCATTGAAGATTTAAGGCTCAACATCCAAATGTATCTGATTTAGTAGGTCTGTAGTGGGGCTCCAGAAATTTAGTATGGACATTATGTATAAGAGACCTTCTATACAGAAGGGACCAATGTAGGTAGTCCCTTCATTACTTTTTGAGAAATACTGTTTGATTGTAAGAGAAGGAGTGACAATCATTTTCTCCAGCTGGAGAAAGGGCTTTTATAAAGACTGGGAAGAGCCTGTCATTGCCTCGTCAACAAAGATCACAGACTTGGTCTCACAGTGGGGTCCAAAAAGTGATATGTTCTTTAATATGCAGGTACCTGGACTCTGTCTCAGAGGTGCGAATCAGAATTTCTGAAGTCAGGATGGGAAATAGGCTGTGATTCAAGTTCCTTGCATGATTAGAATGTATAATAATATCTGAAAATCACTGCCACACATAATGTAGAAGGCATTGTAGCATTATTTTCCCCAGAATGCAAAAGTCATTGAAGGAGGTTCATGAGCAATGATATATTTTAGTATGTGGTGTCTAGCAATGGCCTCCTAATAATTTATTTCTAAGTAAACTGACAATCATTGAATAAAAAAAAAATCAGCCTTTCTTTCCATTTCTATGTATAAACTTGGGAATAATACAACCAATGCAGGAACTGCGATCTAAAACAATATTTTACCCTGTTGGTAATCTCAAATCCAATCTCTGGAGAATTGTTAGAAGACATAGAGAGATAATCTCTGTAGAGTTAAACTTGTCAAATTATTGCAATGATGAAAGTTGGAAGTGACATTCTATTCCCACAGTTTTTGCAAATGAATCTGTTATTCTACTATGTACTGACCTTATGAAGACATCCAATAGAGCAGATTGTCATCACCAGGGAAAATTTTCATGCTTAAAAACAAAATGAGCATCTTTTACTCACTTGTATACCAGAGAAAAAGATCATTACAGCAAACACTTGCTGCTCTAGTTTTAAAACAAATTGAAAGAGAATACAGTTGTGTTTCAACATTGTGTTGTTTACTATGCCCATTAAAAACCCCAGATGAAATTCTGAACTTTTATTCTAGCCTTTTTGTTAAGATTATTTTGTTCTCCATCAAAACCATAAGTGTGTTGCAAAATCCATCTGCTTTCACTGAGCCTAAATGTAACTACATTAATCCAAGCTGATAGCTGCTTGTGAATACAAAGCTGATGTCATTTATGAACAAACATCTTAGCATACTGTTTTAACAACTTATTCTTCTCAGCTTGACGAATATAAACATTTATATTACAAGGTAATTTACATGTAAAATCTCATGGCAACAGCTGATAAGAGAAGATAGAATGTTGAATTTTGGCACATAAATAAGCTTTTCCCAAACAACAAAGAGTATTCTAGTAATGGCTTTCATTTAGACAGAATACTTCACCAATTGGGTGACTAACTAGCACAATTCACAAAAACATATTGGGGAAGTTTGTACCTTTTATAAATAAAAGATGAAGAATGTGTCTCATTCCACACTGATATTGTGTGATAGGTCACTTGGACCCAGAATTTTAATTAACTTATCTTCTAATGCCTCATTTTTAGGAACTTATGCATAGATGTATAACCTCACAGCAACTTTTACTAGAGCTTAGGAGGATATAAAGAAGTTTGAATTTAAAATCAGGACAATAAAAATATATGTATCTATAGTTATAGGACCACAAGTGGAGTATGGCTTTTTTGTAAATGGCCAAATAGCTTTGTCCAAATCTAGAAAACAATTAATTATTTTAAAAAATTATATAAATCATTTAAAAAATTATGTTAGCATTTGGATTTCAGTGAATGGGGGGTGTGCAGTTGTTAGAATTCTTAATAAAACCAACTATCAGAACTGTGAAACCCATATACTAGAAGAATTGTGTTAGTAAAATATTTAATAAATGGCATCTAGGTTCTTTTTTTTTTTTGTGGTAAGCATTTTTCTACAAGGAGTGAAGCCTAGTATAAAGTGCTAAGGTTTTGAAATGAATCAAAACTGGCTTCTAATCCAGTTTTGCCACTGGCATTATAATTACAAACTATATGCTATGTGCCAATGATCTTGTGTGGCCTTAGGAAAGTATTTTATATCTTTAAGTTACTGTTTTTTAAATCTATGAAGTAAGAATCATAATAGTAAATATAATATTTCTTTTGAAAGGCTGTGTTGTATTTATAATTAAATAAAATAACAAATGCATCCATGATGCTTAGAACAATGTTTAGTACAGCACAAAATTTCAATAAAAGGGAGAAAAAATATAACCAATTTTTTTTAGGATTAACCTGGGACCTGTTCTTTAAATGTAATAGTTTATAGGAAATATAAAGATAGAGAGATTACTGCAAAATAAGATAGTAACAATAGGAGGCAGAAGAAGTTAGTGAAATTTCAAAAAAATAGAGACCCGCTAATTGGAAAATAAAAATGTCTTATTCTAACAAATGTTGATAAAGGCAGGGAACAACCAAATAATTATATATGCTGTTGGTGGAAGTGGAACTTTGCAAAACCAGTTTGGGTAATAATTTGACCTTAACTCAAAATGTATAAAAAATATACAGACCTCTAGATCAGTAATTTTATTTCTAAACATATGTTCTAGAGATCCTTTTATATATGTATACCTGGGACAGAACAAGGATGTTCATAGTAGCCATATTTATTTAAAAAAACAAAAACAAAACAAAACAAAAAAAAACGAAAACCAAAAAAAATCCATAAAAATAGTTCAAACAATAAATTATTAAAATCCATAGTAAGGAGCACTATAAAGAAGTGAATTTACATTGCTGAAGTTTTGATTCTATTGTCTTGCTCTAAAGATTGTTGGGTATTCTTCTGGTTGGTTATTAAGTAACTTAGAGATAAATTTGATTCCCTTGAGATCTTTTTTGCTAGGGTGGATCTAAACTGGTTTTTACTTTCGGGGTAGTTCAGCAGCAGAGAATACATTCTCCTCATGCTCAAATGTAACATTCATCAAGGCAGACCACATTTAGGACTACAAAACATATCTTAACAATTTAAAAAAAAACGGAATCAATAATTAATAACTTTCCCAAACAAAAAGAATCATGCTCACAGTTTCACTGGTGAATCCTACCAAATATTTTAGGTAAAAATTAAACCAATTCACTATGATATTTTCCAGATAATAGAATCAAAGGGAACATTTCCTAACTCATCTATGATGCCAGCAAACTCATACCAAACTCAGCTAAAGATATCAAAAGCAAAAAAACCCTACAGATAATATATTTCATGAATATAGGTGCCAAAATCCCCAACAAAACATTATCAAGTCAACTGCAACAGTGTGTAAAAAAAATCATACATTCTGATCGAATGGGATTTGTTCCAGGTAGGCAAGGTTGTTCAATATTTGAAAATCAATTACTGTAATCTGTCACATGAACGGGCTATAGAAGAAAGAGCATATGATCATACGAACAGATGGAAAAAAAGCTTTTGACCAAATCTGTAATGGTTAAAAAAAAAGAAAAAGTTTCAACAAACTAGGAGTAGAGGGGAATTTCTTCAGCTTAATAAAGTATATTTACAAAAAGCCTATACCTAACATCATACTGCACCATTGAGTAAGGAACAAAGCAAGAATGTCTCCTCTTACCACTTGTATTCAACATTGATTCAAAGTCCTACTGATGTAATTAGGCAAAAAAAGGAAATAAAAGGTAGGGACAGAGATTTATTTTCTTCCTGGAAAGGAAGAAATAAAACTGTCTTTGTTTGTATATAACACTTGCTATAATCTATATAGAGAAAATCTGAAATAATTGACCAAAAAATCTAATGAAACTAAATGATGGTGATAGCAAGGTTGCAGGATACAAGATTAATTCACAAAAGCCAATTTCTTTTCTACGTACTAACAATGAACAATTGGAATTTGGAATTAAAATCATAATATCATTTACATGAGCACCCTCCAAAATGAAATGTTTTGGTATAAAACTGACAAAATATGTACACGATTTATATAAAGAACTCTATAAAATTCTAGTGAAAAATATCAAAAATGTCTAAATAAATAGAGAAATATTCCATGTTTGTGGATAGGAATAATCATTATCATGAAGATTTAATTCTTCACAGCTTGAGTCAATGAAATCTCAATCAAAATTGTATCACCTTCTCTTCTGGGTATTGACAAAATCATTCTAATGTTTTTTTTTTTAAGATTTTATTTATTTATTTGACAGAGAGATATCACAAGCAGATGGAGAGGCAGGCAGAGAGAGAGAGAGAGAGAGAGAGAGAGAGAAGCAGGCTCCCTGCTGAGCAGAGAGCCTGATACAGGACTCGATCCCAGGACCCTGATATCATGACCTGAGCCTAAGGCAGTGGCTTAACCCACTGAGCCACCCAAGTGCCCCCATTCTAATGTTTAAATGGAAAGTAAACACCTCAAAAACCAACACAATATTGAAGAAGAATAAGGTTGGAGGACTGACACTACCCAATTAAATTCCTACTGTAAAGCTACAAGAATCAGAACAGTGTGATATTGATAAAACAGACAAATAGATGAATGGAAGAGAATAAAGAACCGAGAAATACGACCACACAAATATAGTCAACTGATCTTTGACAAAGGAGCAAAGGCATTTCAAAGGAGAAACAACAGTCCTTTCATCAAATAGTGCTGGAACAATTATAAATCCATATTTTTTAAAAAAAGAATCTAGACTCTGATCTTATGTTTTTCACTAAAATTAACTCAAAATGAATCATGGGCCTACATGTAAAATTAAAAATACAAAACTTCAAAAAATATATAAAATTTCTACAAGATAGAACATAGGGAAAAATCTGGACTGCCTTGTGTTTAATGATGAGTTTTTAATACATTAAAGTCCATAATTAGTAAGTGAGAACTTCAGCCTGAAGTAGACCTTGCCACCTCACTGGGGAGTTTTGGAGCAGAATCTGCCTATTAGAGGCACCCTATGTTGGGTAGAAATGGCCCAGACCAAATGTCCCTGTCATACTCATTCTTTGGCTGGAAACTGCCCAAGAAAACCCAGTTCTTGACTTGAAAGATTAGGCAGATGTTAAAGGCACTAAAGAGCTAGAGGCTATCAAATAACTGTACTTCCTGGAATGAAATGGCAAGGTCTTCTTGGATGAACATCCAAGCATGCACCTTTGTGGCTGCCCTGGGTATGTTGTAAGTGTCAAGAACTGCCCATCAGAATGAATAATATGCTTGAAAATGTCATCCAGATCTCCCAATTCACAGCCTAGTTCTTTAGTTCCTAATTTCTTTTATATCCCAAGCACATATCTGCCAGGCCCATATGGGGATCTTTGTCAACATATATTTGTCTTGGCAAATATTAGACTTTCTATCCTGAAGCTAATTATCAGAAGAGCAATCTTTGGCTGGGTATCCCAATGGCTAATCATCTCACCAGTATCGTTAGTATTATCCACACATTGGCTAGTCTTCTCTCTAATTACAGTTTAAATGAGTGCAATTTGGAACAAACCCTGAGGAATATTCATTTCAATTTTATGTGCAAATAGGTATTTTTCATGCAATTTATTTTTGTTTTGAGTTTCATGCCCCCATATCCAAAGATAGGCTCTAGTCTTTTTGCTAACTGCTCTGTAATTTAATTCTTTTTTAAGGATATAAGGATAATAAACTTAAAACATCTATGCATTATTTTTCTCCCGTAGTTTCCATTCATGAAGCTTTTTATTGGTTGTAATTACAGCGAAGATGGAATCAGATGGACCTTCGTTTTTAAGCTCCCTCTTCTCTTCTGCCCTCATCAAGTCCTTCTTTCGAAAATTCCATTTGTGGCCTTTTAAATATAATTACATTTTCTTTTTTCAAAAAATACAAATGGACCAGAACACACCAGTCATTGCCTAAAACTTTCTTTTACCATTAAAACCAAATATTACACATGAGCTAGAGAAAAGGTGGGTAGAAATAACAATGGTCAAAGTCTAGGGAAGACAAAGACAGTCTGCACTTTTGTTGATTTAGGATAAGGGACTCTGCTTATGATATCATGTAACTCTGCTTGAGAGCTTTAGAAATATTTGTTCAATTAGGTCCATCTGATTTTTATTAAGGATAGCATTGGGAACAGAGTGGTCAAAATGGGTAGAACAAAGATGAAGCCCAAGCCCATGGTTTCAGGAGGGAAGGATCCTTCTGAACAGAATATTTGTTCTGTCCACATTCAGACTGGAACTATAAAATAGGAGAAGTCACATGCGCCCAAGACTAAGGATCTCTTTTCTCATTGTACTTTGGAAATGTGGTATCTGCCTTGGATGCTGCTTGATTTCTACTGATAGAATGGGAAGAATTGTGCATTTGTTATTGGTAGATGATAAAATGATGATCACAGAAATTACTGATTTTATTAATCTATTTATTCTTCGAACTATTTAATCCCCACCTTCTATGCTTGGCTTTGTTCCCATCCATATTCCTAAATTTTGAATTTCTAGTTCTAAGTTCTGAAAACTCTAGGATTAGGAAGCCAATCTTAAACTTTCTAGATTTCTCTGTACTTCTGTGACCCTTTATTAGGCTAAAAGTTGGACATTACTCTGACTGGGACCCTCTTTGGCCTAAATCTTACCCTTTTCCTGTCTCATTCAATTAGAAAATGAAAGCTTTAATCTTCTATGTTCCTCAAGGGTCAACACAAACCATATATTTTCCAGAAAGCCTTTCCTGGTTAATTTAAGCATATATGGCCTTTTCTTTTTAGAGCTGGTTCTATAGAATCTAACACTAAAATGTGTATAAAGTTATCCTTCTTCCCTGATTGTTTCATGAACTTAAATCCTACCTCAAACATTTGACCCAGAGATTAATTTATTTTGTACACAAAACCTGTTAGTTTAAGTTAACTAAAGTAGAACTAGTTTTGAAGGATTTCTTGAAATGCCCCTGAGATGGTGATTCTTAACAAGAAGGACATAAGAGGTTCTGCTTAAATAACTGCCTTAAAAGACCCAAGCTGCCTAAGGCCTCTCTTCAGAGATTTTATTTCAATAGATGTGAGGTAGAGCTCCTTTGGAGTCTGTATCTCAAAAAATTCTCCTCACACAATAAATGTGTACACCCCTAGATAAAAGCTACCACTTTAAAGCTGTTGGGGAACACTGACATGGTTTCAGTTGCCAGAGTGAATTCTGACTAGGATTGCCATATTTCACAAAAATGGCATATTAAATAAAAATACAGAACACCCAGTTGAATTTTAAAGTAAACAATCATTATTTCTTAGTATAAATGTGTCCAAAAAATAGTATGACTTGTACAGTAACCCTAATCTTGACTGATACATAAGCCCATACATATATGAACATTTACATATGATACACATATAACTTTAAATCCGTGGACACAAGAGGGACAATTTAATTATTGTGTCAAGGAAGAAGATTTTTCTTAGGCAAATAAAATAAAATTGGAGCACTACCTCACATTATAAACAAAATGTAACCCCAGGTTAATTACATTTGGAAACAAAACTTTTAAATTTTAGAAAAAAATACAAAAGGATATCTTAAGTCTTCAGGATAGGTTTAAGTTCCTTTACCAAAGACATGAAAGGGGTGTTCCAAAGAATACTGATAAATGTGACTATATTAAAATTAAGAATTTCTGTTCAACAAAGGGCACTATGAAGAATTTGAAAAAACAAGGATAAAATATTAAATCTCCTATGTTCAGTAAATGATTAGTAATCATTATGTATAAAAAAATTTCAAAGCACTAAAAAACAACCCAATAGAAAAACACAGGCATAGAGATGCAATTCAGAAAATACAAGTTGACAGAAAATAAATATGTGAAAATATACTTATTCTATTATTTTATAGTAATGATAGAAATGGAAATTCACAATAATAGTTGATGATAATTAACAGTAATATCATTTTATGTCCAGTAGACTGGGAAAAATTAACAAGTCTGACAAGATGAAATGTTGATGATGTGGAACAATTGAGATGTTAGTGAGAGTGTATATTGACAAAAAAAATCTTTTAGAAAAATAAGGTTCACATTACATTGTAAAGTTGAAAATTATATTTTATGATCCAGAAATTCCAATTCTAGGGATAGAGCATAGAGAAATCCCTGCTTTATAGCTTAGAGAAACTTTTCTATGTTCACTAGGAGACATTTTCAGAAATATTGGCAATAAAGAAAATACCATAGTGAGTAAATGCATCACAGCTACATGAACCAACATAAATGGATTTGAGAAACAGCATATTAAGTAAAGAAAGAAACAAACAAAAACAAAAACCCCACAAAAAGCAAACAATCTCAGAAGGTTATATTTAGTATGATACTTTTTTAATGTGCAAAATAAACAAAACTAAATAGGAATTTTCCATATTTGATAAAAAAAATTATTGGGAAAAAAGACAAAGGGATTCAATGTAAACTTCGGGGTGGTGGTTACCTTTTATAGGGAGGCCAAAAATGGAATAAAAGAGTAAGAGGTGCTCTTAGATAGATAAAGTGGTATCAGTAATGTTCTCAGTTGTGTACTAGAATCATGGGCATTCATTTTTTTAAATATATGTGTATGTTAAATATATTCTGTTCTATTGATCAAATATCCCAATAAGGTAACAATAAATATACTGACCTCCTTTGTTACCATTTTTCAATTTTGTTAAGAGTGAGCTAAAAAGAGTTTTAAACTCACAATAAGAAATACGTTTTTCATTGTTATCTAATACACACACATAGGCACACATTCCTAAAACGAGGCACACCTCACATTTTTGTATGGAACAATACATCCTTGGCAATGCATTCTGAAATTTTTTATTCTATTCTCTTCTTTAATGCTTACACAAATAGATTTCATGAACCACTATTGGCTCATGACCCACAGTTGGAAAAACACTGCACTAGAATTTACTAGTTTTGCTGTCTGTTAATAAATACTATTTAAGCAAAATAATCTCTTGTCTAATAAGTTTAAGAAATTATAGGTCACGTTGGTTTATTGTGATATCCCCCTTTATTCTTAAATTGCTTCTATGTTAACAGGCAATGCAGTTATCTGGGTAAAGGCCTAGTATTCAGTTTCCAAACTTCATTGATCATGGAGCAATCTGTGGGACTATCAATGTACAGAACATACTCAGGTATTAGTCTATCAAGATAATATCTCCTCTCAGTCTCCTTCCATTTCCCTATCTCAAAATTCTGTTTCACTCGTGATTTTGCCAAACACAACACTAGTTGTGATTAGGATGCATGAAGCATAGCATTAAAAATACACTTAATTGAAAATGGTGAAAAGCAATACTATGACCATCCACCCATAAAACTATTGGTGTCAAGAACTCTCTCATCTTCACAAAACATCCAGTGACACTCCTAATCTCCTCTCATTAAACCTAATTTACCTGTAGAAACAACAACAAAAAAGATATCATTTCAAAATATCTCATTCAATTTTGGTGTCTATTCAATGTATTGATTTTTACAATAGTTATCATTTTCTGCCTTTTAGTGGAAATCTGTAAGGGTTCATTGATCTTAGTAAAATAGACTTTTGTGTAAGGACTGTTTATATTGTAATTTATATGGGATAATGTGCACTACGTTCCAAACAACTGACTTACAAATGACTTACAAATGCGTTTTGGAGAGAGTCATCAATAAACTTGGGTCTGCCTAATACTCTGGAATCTTAATAGATTAAGCCATTACCAATGATTAAATTCCTTTATAAGTATTTCATTTGGGGGAGGAGGGGAAAGACCTGAACTATATAGGTTCAGGCATGTTGTCGCAGTTGGAGAAGAAGACATTTCAGGAGTATACTTCTTGGTGGAGACTCCAAAAGAAGGTGAGAGGTAATCAAAGACAAAGAGTATATTTCATTTTATCTATTTGTTTGTTTCCTGTTTTATTTTATATGAGGAAAGATCCTGCTTCAAATCGAATATGAGATGATTCTTATTTTCTGCTACATGGGGAGGCAAAATGTTTACTGTTTGGAGGCTCTGGGCTAGTTGCTTTAGGGTCATTGAAATTTCATAAGTATGTCTTTTCTTATAAGTTTTGACTTCAGAACCTTGATTTTCTGAGCAACCATTGTTTTCTCCCCCCAGCTTAGTTGTGTGCTAGCGCTGGAATTACTGGCTCAAGAGAGCTGATTATGTGCATCTCTTCCCAGTTTGGCTTAGAGTCAGCTATGTTAGAAATATTTACATCACAGAAATTATTAAATGCTACAAATTAATTTCTTTTTCCTCCTCCCCTTCCTTTTCCTCTTTCTCCTCTCCCTCTTCCTCCTCTTCTTCTTCACCTTTTCCTCTGCTTTCCCTGCCCCTCCTCCTCCTTCTTTTCTTTTCTTTTTTTTTTTTTTTTTTTGGTAAGTTGGTTTGCCAGCACCTAATTGTCTGACATTGACCACCTACCTGCATTACCACAACTGTGTGACATTGTGTAAGTTACTTATTTTCTCTGAACCTCACTTTTATAGAAGAAGAATAATCCCTTCTCCTCTCTTCCTGGTCCACAGCGGCAACCTGAGGTTGCAGCAAATATCTATGCTTTTGCTTGGTAGAGAGCAAAGAACCATGAAAATAAGCCTTACCATAATCTGAATCCATTCTGCCTTCTTTGTACCTAGTCCTGCGCTTCACCCTGTAAAGTCCATCCTTCTATTTAGTCCTCATTGTGACCGACTGTTACTTTGGCAGCTCCCAGTGTCTCAAGCTATTTAAGACCATGTGTCATCCCCTGCCATTGGTTCTATGCTAATCTGTGTGACAGACCTTGATCAACAGAATGAGACAGAGGAGATGCTATGCCAAGTCTTCGTGGAGGTAGTAAGGGCCTGGAAGCTTCTTTCACTTTGAGCCAGGCAAAAATATAAGACACTGCCATGCTGTGAAGGGAACTCAGCTAGCCCTGTGGAAAGGCTAAGTGAAGAAAAACAGAGATGCTTCACCAACTATCCCAGCAGCCAGCAGGCGTGGGAATGAAGAAGCCATCTTGGGGGCTTCAGCATAAGATGTTCCATGTGAAGCAGAAAAAAACCATCTGCACCAGTCCCTCCCTAAATTGCAGAATTGCCAACAAACAAACAAAAAATTTTTTTTGGTCATTTCAAGGCACTAGGTTTTGGAGTGGTTTGTTGTTCAGTGATTATGAAAACACGCATCAACCTTCAAACTAGAAGCATCATCTCCAGAGATGGCAAGTAGCTTGCTCAAGGTCACCGAGCAAGGGAGTGTTGGATTTAGGCTAAAACCCCAGTTTCCATACTCTAGCCCTGTACTCTCCGCATTACTCTATTCACTAGTGAGATTTCGGAGATTTCAGAGAATACCTAAAATCTGGATTGCACAATGAACTTCATTTCACAGTTATCTTTCCCAGTTGTGACCAGTTGAAGATTGCACACTGCTGCTGCTTAACTGTAGACTTAGGAGGATACATGAAAGAGACAGACACTGAGAAGGCTATACTATAATTCTAGACTAGTTGCATTTGTCAGGATTCTCCAGAGAAATAGAACTAATACAATATATATATGAGAGGAGTTTATTTTAAGGAATTGGCTCATGTAGTTATGAAGCCCGGTGAGTCCAAAATGTGTAGAGTGGACCCTCAGGCTGAAGACCCAAGGATGAGCTGATGTTGAAGTTCAAGTCCAAAGGCCTTCTGCTGGCAGAATTCCCTCTTGCTCAGGAGATGCCCATCTTTTTTTCATTCAAATCTTCTATTGATTAATTGAGACCCACCCGGAGGACAGAGGCTAATTTACTTTACTTAAAATCTGCCAATTAAAATGTTAATCTCACCCCAAAACACCCTCACCAAAGCAGCCTGGGTAATGTTTGACAAAATATTTAGGTGCCATGGCCCAGCCAGGTTGACACATAAAATTAACTATCCCATTAGTCATTCTCCAGCTGTAAAGCCTGACACCACTCACTTAATTTTTCTGAATCTCAGTTCTTCTGTAATATGCCAGGCATTTTCATACTTTCTTCACAAAGTCATACAGATGACAAAATGAGGTCTCAGTCCCACAGAGGCACACTGGCTAATTTATGTGGTGATGGATATTGTGGGACATGTGAACACAGGCTTGTGAGTGAAGCTTTTAAGACGTTGTTCTAGAAAGAAAATAACCACTGTGAGGGACTCTTTTGCTTTGTTTCTCAGGGCTCTCCTGTTGTAGAAAGGCAGTGTGAACACATCAGGAAATCCCCCTAAACACACAGATTGCATGACAATGTGGTGTCATGATAGCCCTTTTTCATAAAGTGGGCTCAATAGAACAGAGTTTCTTTTTTTTTCCTTTTTTTTCCTTTCTTTCTCCTCAAACATCTTTCTTCAAAGAAGAGGAAGGGGAAAAAAGCACCTCATTCATTCAAATTGCTTTCCACTTCAAAGTGTGTGTGACTAAAAATCTGGTTCCAACCTCCCCAAACACCCTGTTTCATGCTAATGAAATTAGCATTTCATTCTAACTGCCTCTCTTCTGAGACTGTACACGGACTCTGCCTTTCACTCAGACCCTCACCTGTCTCCTCTGATCAAGGTCCCTTGCTGGTCTTGGCCCTCCTGTGCCCCAGTGACTTTCGTCCTCCATTTACAAACTGAGACTCAAGAATTCCTGGGACTTAATCTATAGGGATTAAACCTTTGATCCTTGCAAAAATGAAAATCTGCAGGAGCTCTGGCAGGATGAAGGAGCCCAGAGAACTTTAATTTAAAACTATTGGGGGTATGCATGTGTTTGTGTGCATGTGTGTATGTGTATGTGACTGCAGTAGGAATAAATGATCCCCTTGCATATGAAAAAGGGACAAGAGGATGCAAAACATTAAGACAAACTTTTATCACTTGAAAATTTCACTTAAAATTGGCCCTTCCCTGAGCCTGGAGACCTAACTGAGGGCTCTTTATTCCAGTGCCTTGGGAAATCCTGGAAGCAAACACTGTCACATGGGAACCAAAGATTGTTCACATTCTTTTAATATGGGAAAGGCAGATCCAAAGGTGTTGGAGGAGTGTTCATTTTTGGTGGAGTAAATTCCTTACTGAATGGGCCTCCTCCTGGCTTTATAAGCTATGTGTAGTTGAACCATTCAGCGGCTAAGAAAAAGGAGTCATCTGGCAAGATTAGCTTGAATTCCACCCTGAACTTTGTTTTAATTTAATTTTATTTTTTTCAGTGTTCCAAGATCCATTGTTTATGCACACACCCAGTGCTCCATGCAATACGTGCCCTCCTTAACACCCACCACCAGGCTCATCTATCCTCCCACCCCTCTCCCTTCCCAAACCCTCAGTTTGTTTCTCAGAGTCCACAGTCTCTCATGGTTCACTTTCCCCTCTGATCTCCCCCAATTCACTTTTCCTTTCCTTCTCCTAATGTCCTCCATGTTATTCCTTATGCTCTACAAGTAAGTGAAACCATAGAAACCATATGATAATTGGCATTCTCTACTTGACTTATTTCACTCAGCATAATGTCTTCCAGTCTCATCCATGCTGATACAAAAGTTAGGTATTCATCCTTTCTGACAGAGGTGTAATATTCCATTGTATATGAACCATATCCTATTTATCCATTTGTCTGTTGAAAGGCATCTTGGCTCTTTCCACAGTTTGGCTATTGTGGCCAATGCTGCTTTGAACATTGGGGTACAGATGGACCTTCTTTTCACTGCATCTGTATATTTGGGGTAAATACCCCAATTGTACTGCAATTGCAGGGTCTTAGGATAGCTCTATTTTTAATTTCTTAAGGAATATCCACACTGTTTTCCAAAGTGGCTACACCAACTTGCATTCCCACCAACCATGTAAGAGGATTCCCCTTTCTCCACATCCTCTCCAACACTTGTTGCTTCTTCTTTTTTTTTTTTTAAAGATTTTATTTTTTTATTTGACAGAGAGAGATCACAAGTAGGCAGAGAGGCAGGCAGAGAGAGAGAGGAGGAAGCAGGCTCCCTGTGGAGCAGAGAGCCTGATGTGGGACTCGATCCCGGGACCCTGAGATCATGACCCGAGCCGAAGGCAGTGGCTTAACCCACTGAGCCACCCAGGCGCCCACACTTGTTGCTTCTTATCTTGTTAATTTTGGCCATTCTAACTGGTGTAAGGTGGTATCTCAATGCGGTTTTGATTTGAATTTCCCTGATCGCTAATGATGATGAACATTTTTTCATGTATCTGTTAGCCATTTGTATGCCTTTTTTGGAGAAGTGTCTGTTCATGTATTCTGCCCACTTTTTGATGTGATTATCTGTTTTTGAGTGTTGAGTTTAATGAGTTCTTTATAAATCTTGGATATTAGCCCTTTGTCTGTACAGTCATTTGCAAATATCTTCTCCCGTTCAGTGGGCTGCCCCCTTTTTTTGTTGACTGTTTCCTTTGCTGTGCAGAAGCTTTTGACCTTGATGAAGTCCCAAAAGTTCATTTTTGCTTTTGTTTCCTTTGCCTTTGGAGACATGTCTTGAAAGAAGTTGCTGTGGCCAACTTCAAAGAGGTTATTACCTATGTTCTCTAGGATTTTGATAGATTCCTGCCTCACATTGAGGTCTTTTATCCATTTTGAGGTTATCTTTGTGTATGGTGTAAGAGAATGGTTGCCCTGAACTTTTTTTTTTTTTTTTTTTTTTGGACTTTTTTTTTATTTCTTTTCAGCGTAACAGTATTCATTGTTTTTGCACCACACCCAGTGTTCCATGCAATACATGCCCTCCCTAATACCCACCACCTTGTTCTCCCAACCTCCCACCCGCCCCCCGCCCCTTCAAGACCCTCAGGGTCCTTTTCAGAGTCCATAGTCTCTCATGGTTCACCTCCCCTTCCAATTTCCCTCAACTCCCTTCTCCTCTCCATCTCCCCATGTCCTCCATGTTATTTGGAATGTGAAGTGAATAAATAAGTGAAACCATATGATAATTGACTCTCTCTGCTTGACTTATTTCATGCAGGATAATCTCTTCCAGTCCCATCCATGTTGCTACAAAAGTTGGGTATTCATCCTTTCTGATAGAGGCATAGTACTCCATAGTGTATATGGACCACATCTTCCTTATCCATTCCTCTGTTGAAGGGCATCTTGGTTCTTTCCTATGCCAAATTTTATCTGAATTATGAAAATTAGTCTTTAAAGATACTGCATTGAATATTTCATTGCTGTATCATCTTGTGATATGAATAATCGCAATTTATTTTATCTGCTTTATATGTTTAAGTCTATCCAAAACACTTTTAGAAAATTTTTGTATTTCATACATCTGAATTTAGGACTTAATAGCCAAAACATGCTTCACCTTGGTATTAAGCAAATAACAGAAGGCAGTATAATTCAGTACAGGCCAAAAATAAGAGCAACATGTATTCAATGGCACATTTGCCGTGCCTACAAAGTCTCCTATTACAACCCAAGATAATGTGCACTTATCATATCATTCTGGGTTTGCATTCAGTAAACCAACATTCCTGTGACATTGGAATGCCACAACTGGACAAAGTTCAAAAAGGAACCCTTCATTTTAGTTGTATCCAGCTATCTTTGGAGTACGTGACTTGAGTGCTGCCAAGAGGTTGAGGAGCAACAAGATTGACAGCTCAGAAGTAGAGACAGCCAATACAGTATCAACCCATAATATGAATACAGAAGGAACTTTTTTCCCCAATAAAAATATTCTCTCTTCCAACATGAATCTTTCAGACTGGATTAGAAAGGGGCTTCCTTAGGCATCCAAGCAAACAACTGATTGATGCTTCGTTGTCAGCCTTGGCGGCGCCCACTGCCAGACGTACAAAAATGGTCCCTCACATGCATACTTCACTCTGGGTTCTTCACTGTTTTCCAAACTATTCACTTTTTGGAGTAAAATGAGAAAAGATATTACACAGATGAGAGAGAGCCAGGTACCAAAAAAGATCCTCACATAGCAAAGGTATCCACCAGATACATGATGAATGAATGAAGGAAGGAAGGAATGACATGACACCCTATGCATTTGTCTGCATTTAAGATCCCATCTAAATAGTCAGAGCTTCCGTAAGACCAACCAAGCAGTGTCTTCTTCATCACTGTTTTAAAGTAACATAAACAATGAATCTTGGAACACTGAAAAAATAAAATAAAATCTAAAAATAAATAAATAAAATCTTTTTAAAAATTGAAAAAAAAGTAACATAAATAAGTATCATCCTTATTTTGAAAATTATATTAAAGTGTGGGAAATAAGAAATGAAGTTCTCCAAATCCTATTCTTTAGCTATTGCCTCCACTAACAGCTTCCTGTGCATTTTTCCAGGCTGCTTTCCCATGCATACATGGAACATACATGCATGTTTTTAACAAAATGAGATCCTATATTGCAAACTATCCTGTAAGTCACTTTTTTTTTTTTTTTTTTTTTTTTTTAGGCAGGGAGGAAAAGAGGGAGAAGGAGAGAGAGAATCTTAAGCAAGCCCCGCACCCAGCATGGAGCCTGATGTGGGGCTCGACCTTATGATCCCGAGATCATGACCTGAGCCAATATCTAGAGTCGGATGCTTAGCCGACTAAGCTATCTAGGTGTCCCTAGAAGTCACTGTTTATACCTAAATTTCTTTTTTTTTTTTTTTGCTGGAAAACTTCATCACTTTTTTTTTTTTTAACTTTTTATTTTTTATAAACATATATTTTTATCACCAGGTTTACACACTTCACAGCACTCACCAAAGCACATACCCTCCCCAATGTCCATAATCCCACCCCCTTCTCCCAAACCCCCTCCCCCCAGCAACCCTCAGTTTGTTTTGTGAGATTAAGAGTCACTTATGGTTTGTCTCCCTCCCAATCCCATCTTGTTTCATTTATTCTTCTCCTACCCACTTAAGCCTCCATGTTGCATCACCACTTCCTCATATCAGGGAGATCATATGATAGTTGTCTTTCTCTGCTTGACTTATTTCGCTAAGCATGATATGCTCTAGTTCCATCCATGTTGTCGCAAATGGCAAGATTTCATTTCTTTTGATGGCTGCATAGTATTCCATTGTGTATATATACCACATCTTCTTGATCCATTCATCTGTGGATGGACATCTAGGTTCTTTCCATAGTTTGGCTATTGTGGACATTGCTGCTATAAACATTCGGGTGCATGTGCCCCTTTGGATCACTACATTTGTATCTTTAGGGTAAATACCCAATAGTGCAATTGCTGGGTCATAGGGCAGTTCTATTTTCAACATTCTGAGGAACCTCCATGCTGTTTTCCAGAGTGGCTGCACCAGCTTGCATTCCCACCAACAGTGTAGGAGGGTTCCCCTTTCTCCGCATCCTCGCCAGCATCTGTCATTTCCTGACTTGTTGATTTTAGCCATTCTGACTGGTGTGAGGTGATATCTCATTGTGGTTTTGATTTGTATTTCCCTGATGCCGAGTGATATGGAGCACTTTTTCATGTGTCTGTTGGCCATCTGGATGTCTTCTTTGCAGAAATGTCTGTTCATGTCCTCTGCCCATTTCTTGATTGGATTATTTGTTCTTTGGGTGTTGAGTTTGCTAAGTTCTTTATAGATTCTGGACACTAGTCCTTTATCTGATATGTCGTTTGCAAATATCTTCTCCCATTCTGTCAGTTGTCTTTTGATTTTGTTAACTGTTTCCTTTGCTGTGCAAAAGCTTTTGATCTTGATGAAATCCCAATAGTTCATTTTTTCCCTTGCTTCCCTTGCCTTTTGCGTTGTTCCTAGGAAGATGTTGCTGCGGCAGAGGTCGAAGAGGTTGCTGCCTGTGTTCTCAAGGATTTTGATGGATTCCTTTCGTACATTGAGGTCCTTCATCCATTTTGAGTCTATTTTTGTGTGTGGTGTAAGGAAATGGTCCAATTTCATTTTTCTGCATGTGGCTGTCCAATTTTCCCAGCACCATTTATTGAAGAGGCTGTCTTTTTTCCATTGGACATTCTTTCCTGCTTTGTCGAAGATGAGTTGACCATAGATTTGAGGGTCTATTTCTGGGCTCTCTATTCTGTTCCATTGATCTATGTGTCTGTTTTTGTGCCAGTACCATGCTGTCTTGATGATGACAGCTTTGTAATAGAGCTTGAAGTCCGGAATTGTGATGCCACCAACGTTGGCTTTCTTTTTCAATATCCCTTTGGCTATTCGAGGTCTTTTCTGGTTCCATATAAATTTTAGCATTATTTGTTCCATTTCTTTGAAAAAGATGGATGGTACTTTGATAGGAATTGCATTAAATGTGTAGATTGCTTTAGGTAGCATAGACATTTTCACAATATTTATTCTTCCAATCCAGGAGCATGGAACATTTTTCCATTTCTTTGGGTCTTCCTCAATTTCTTTCATGAGTACTTTATAGTTTTCTGAGTATAGATTCTGTGTCTCTTTGGTTAGGTTTATTCCTAGGTATCTTATGGTTTTGGATGCAATTGTAAATGGGATTGACTCCTTAATGTCTCTTTCTTCTGTCTTGCTGTTGGTGTAGAGAAATGCAACTGATTTCTGTGCATTGATTTTATATCCTGACACTTTACTGAATTCCTGTATAAGTTCTAGCAGTTTTGGAGTGGAGTCTTTTGGGTTTTCCACATATAGTATCATATCATCTGCGAAGAGTGATAATTTGACTTCTTCTTTGCCGATTTGGATGCCTTTAATTTCCTTTTGTTGTCTGATTGCTGAAGCTAGGACCTCTAGTACTATGTTGAATAGCAGTGGTGATAATGGACATCCCTGCCGTGTTCCTGACCTTAGTGGAAAAGCTTTCAGTTTTTCTCCATTGAGAATGATATTTGCGGTGGGTTTTTCATAGATGGCTTTGATGATATTGAGGTATGTGCCCTCTATCCCTACACTTTGAAGAGTTTTGATCAGGAAGGGATGCTGTACTTTGTCAAATGCTTTTTCAGCATCTATTGAGAGTATCATATGGTTCTTGTTCTTTCTTTTATTGATGTGTTGTATCACATTGACTGATTTGCGGATGTTGAACCAACCTTGCAGCCCTGGAATAAATCCCACTTGGTCGTGGTGAATAATCTTTTTAATGTACTGTTGAATCCTATTGGCTAGTATTTTGTTGAGTATTTTCGCATCTGTGTTCATCAAGGATATCGGTCTATAGCTCTCTTTTTTGGTGGGATCCTTGTCTGGTTTTGGGATCAAGGTGATGCTGGCCTCATAAAATGAGTTTGGAAGTTTTCCTTCCATTTCTATTTTTTGGAACAGTTTCAGGAGAATAGGAATTAGTTCTTCTTTGAATGTTTGGTAGAATTCCCCCGGGAAGCCATCTGGCCCTGGGCTTTTGTTTGTTTGGAGATTTTTAATGACTGTTTCAATCTCCTTACTGGTTATGGGTCTGTTCAGGCTTTCTATTTCTTCCTGGTTCAGTTGTGGTAGTTTATATGTTTCTAGGAATGCATCCATTTCTTCCAGATTGTCAAATTTATTGCCGTAGAGTTGCTCATAGTATGTTCTTATAATAGTTTGTATTTCTTTGGTGTTAGTTGTGATCTCTCCTCTTTCATTCATGATTTTATTTATTTGAGTCCTTTCTCTTTTCTTTTTGATAAGTCGGGCCAGGGGTTTATCAATTTTATTAATTCTTTCAAAGAACCAGCTCCTAGTTTCGTTGATTTGTTCTACTGTTTTTTTGGTTTCTATTTCATTGATTTCTGCTCTGATCTTTATGATTTCTCTTCTCCTGCTGGGCTTAGGGTTTCTTTCTTGTTCTTTCTCCAGCTCCTTTAGGTGTAGGGTTAGGTTGTGTACCTGAGACCTTTCTTGTTTCTTGAGAAAGGCTTGTACCGCTATATATTTTCCTCTCAGGACTGCCTTTATTGTGTCCCACAGATTTTGAACCGTTGTATTTTCATTATCATTTGTTTCCATGATTTTTTTCAATTCTTCTTTAATTTCCCGGTTGACCCATTCATTCTTTAGAAGGATACTGTTTAGTCTCCATGTATTTGGGTTCTTTCCAAACTTCCTTTTGTGGTTGAGTTCTAGCTTTAGAGCATTGTGGTCTGAAAATATGCAGGGAATGATCCCAATCTTTTGATACCAGTTGAGTCCTGATTTAGGACCGAGGATGTGATCTATTCTGGAGAATGTTCCATGTGCACTAGAGAAGAATGTGTATTCTGTTGCTTTGGGATGAAATGTTCTGAATATATCTGTGATGTCCATCTGGTCCAGTGTGTCGTTTAAGGCCTTTATTTCCTTGCTGATCTTTTGCTTGGATGACCTGTCCATTTCAGTGAGGGGAGTGTTAAAGTCCCCTACTATTATTGTATTATTGTTGATGTGTTTCTTTGATTTTGTTATTAATTGGTTTATATAGTTGGCTGCTCCCACGTTGGGGGCATAGATATTTAAAATTGTTAAATCTTCTTGTTGGACAGACCCTTTGAGTATGATATAGTGTCCTTCCTCATCTCTTATTATAGTCTTTGGCTTAAAATCTAATTGATCTGATATAAGGATTGCCACTCCTGCTTTCTTCTGATGTCCATTAGCATGGTAAATTCTTTTCCACCCCCTCACTTTAAATCTGGAGGTGTCTTCGGGCTTAAAATGAGTTTCTTGGAGGCAACATATAGATGGGTTTTGTTTTTTTATCCATTCTGATACCCTGTGTCTTTTGACAGGGGCATTTAGCCCATTCACATTCAGGGTAACTATTGAGAGATATGAATTTAGTGCCATTGTATTGCCTGTAAGGTGACTGTTATTGTATATGGTCTCTGTTCCTTTCTGATCTACCACTTGTAGGCTCTCTCTTTGCTTAGAGGACCCCTTTCAATATTTCCTGTAGAGCTGGTTTGGTATTTGCAAATTCTTTCAGTTGTTGTTTGTCCTGGAAGCTTTTAATCTCTCCTTCTATTTTCAATGATAGCCTAGCTGGATATAGTATTCTGGGCTGCATGTTTTTCTCGTTTAGTGCTCTAAAAATATCATGCCAGCTCTTTCTGGCCTGCCAGGTCTCTGTGGATAAGTCAGCTGCCAATCTAATATTTTTACCATTGTATGTTACAGACTTCTTTTCCCGAGCTGCTTTCAGGATTTTCTCTTTGTCACTGAGACTTGTAAATTTTACTATTAGGTGACGGGGTGTGGGCCTATTCTTATTGATGTTGATGGGCGTTCTCTGAACCTCCTGAATTTTGATGCTCGTTCCCTTTGCCATATTGGGGAAATTCTCCCCAATAATTTTCTCCAGTATACCTTCTGCTCCCCTCTCTCTTTCTTCTTCTTCTGGAATCCCAATTATTCTAATGTTGTTTCGTCTTATGTTGTCACTTAATTCTCGAATTCTCCCCTCGTGGTCCAGTAGCTGTTTGTCCCTCTTTTGCTCAGCTTCTTTATTCTCTGTCATTTGGTCTTCTATATCACTAATTCTTTCTTCTGCCTCATTTATCCTAGCAGTTAGAGCCTCCATTTTTGATTGCACCTCATTAATAGCTTTTTTTATTTCAACTTGGTTAGATTTTAGTTCTTTTATTTCTCCAGAAAGGGCTTTTATATCTCTCGAGAGGGTTTCTCTAATATCTTCCATGCCTTTTTCGAGCCCGGCTAGAACCTTGAGAATTGTCATTCTGAACTCTAGATCTGACATATTACCGATGTCTGTATTGATTAGGTCCCTAGCCTTCGGTACTGCCTCTTGTTCTTTTTTTTGCGTTGAATTTTTACGTCTCGTCATTTTGGCCAGATAAGAGTAAATGAAGGGGCAAGTAAAATACTAAAAGGGTGGCAACAACCCCAGGAAAATATGCTTTAACCAAATTAGAAGAGATCCAAAATCATGAGTGGGGAGAAAGGGGATAAAAAGAGGTTCAAAAAGAAAGAAAGAAAAAAAAAAGAAAAAAGAAAAGAAAAAAAAAGAAAAGAAAAAAAAAATTTTTTTTTAAAAAAGAAAACACCTGAGAAAAATGTAAAAAAGAAAAAATATATATATTAGATAAACTAGTAAAAAATCGTTAAAAAGGAAAAAGGTAACAGTTAAAAAAAAAAAAATTTTTACCCGAAGGCGAGAAGAAAAAAAAAAAAAAAAAAAAAGTGAAAAAGAAAAAATTAAATTAACTGCAAGACTAAAAAAAAATCACAGGAAAAAAGCCGTGAGTTCCGTGGTTGGCTTTCTCCTCCTCTGGAATTCTGCTGCTCTCCTTGGTATTGAAAGCGCACTCCTTGGTAGGTGAACTTGGTCTCGGCTGGATTTCTTGTTGATCTTCTGGGGGAGGGGCCTGTTGTAGTGATTCTCAAGTGTCTTTGCCCCAGGCGGAATTACACCTCCCTTACCCGGGGCCGGGGTGAGTAATCCGCTCGGGTTTGCTTTCAGGAGCTTTTGTTCCCTGAGCGCTTTCCGTAGAGTTCCGGAGGACGGGAACACAAATGGCGGCCTCCTGGTCTCCGGCCCGGAGGAGCCGAGAGCCCAGGGCCCCACTCTTCAGTGCGCCCTCAGAGAACAGCGCCCAGTTACTCCCGTCTGCCTGACCTCCGGCCGCGCTCCGAGCTCACCGAGCCTGCGACCGGTTCAAGGTCACCCTGAGCTGCGAGCTTACTGTCGGCTCTGTTTCTGTAGCCGGCTTTCCCGTTCCAATACCCGCAAGCTCTGCGACACTCAGACACCCCCGATCCTTCTGTGACCCTGCGGGACCTGAGGCCACGCTGACCCCGCGTGGGCTTCGCCCCGGTTTAGCCTCTGGAGCGATGTCCCTCAGCGGAACAGACTTTTAAAAGTCCTGATTTTGTGCGCGGTTGCTCCGCTGCTTGCCGGTAGCCGGCCCCTCCCCCCGGGGTCTATCTTCCCGTCGCTTTGGATTCACTTCTCCGCCGCTCCTACCTTTCAGAAAGTGGTTGTTTTTCTGTTTCCAGAATTGCTGTTCTTCTTCTCTTCGATCTGCGGATGGATTTTCAGGTGTTTGCAATCTTTAGATAAGCTATCTAGCTGATCTCCGGCTAGCTGAAGCAGTCTCAGCTTGCTACTTCTCCGCCATCTTGACTCCTCCGGTTGCCCTGAACTTTTAAAAAGTGTTGCATGTGCTCTCTCTCTCTGGGTGACTTTTAGCTTCAGGGAGGAAGGTTTTCCTGGAGGAGGTTCAATGGTCAGCAGAAGAGATATAATAATGACTAAGATCCTTTTAACAATTATCTGAATTGATTCTCAGTTGAGTTTCATACTAATCTTGGAAGGGAGGGAGGACAAAATGTTGGTTAATCTCACTTCCAGAGATGTTAAATGCCTTGCCCAAGCCAAGAACTGCTAGACCGAGAATTTAAAAGTATCTAGTGTTTGTTCAATTTTTTCATTAAAACTTAGGCAAAGGGGGGCACCTGGATGGCTCAGTGGGTTAAAGCACCTGCCTTTGGTTCAGGTCATGATCCCAGAGCCCTGGGATCGAGCCCCACATTGGGCTCTCTGCTCAGGAGGAAGCCTGCTTCTTCCTCTCTCTGCCTGCCTCTCTGCCTACTTGTGATCTGTGTCAAATAAATAAATAAAATCTTAAAAAAAAAAAAAAACTTAGGCAAAGGACAGAGACTGCAAATAAAAATTCAACTGAAAGTGAGGAGTAAGCATTTCATTAAAAATTCTGGCTTTGGTAGAGAAGGAAAAAAACGTTCAGTCCCTTAGATACCACTATGGTAATGCTATAAATCATTGCACAATGTACTGGAGAACTTAGGGTGATTTCTTAGCTTCAGTAGTTATCATGGAAGCACATATTTAAAATAATAGTGATATACATTTCATTTGCATACACACACATACCATTAGATTGGCAAATTAAAAAATTCCATAATACAACATGCTGACAAGAATAAGAATATATAGAAACTGTTACACAAGTGGGGTTATAAATAGACACTAGATACAACTATGTTGAAGAACAATTTGACAATATCCAATAGAATTGAAGATGTACATAACCCATGACCTGATAATTTTATTCCTAAGTGCTTTCTCTGGAAAAATGTCTACATGCGTTCATAAAGCAGCATTTACAGGACTGTTCATTACAGCATTGTTTATAGTGGTTGAAATTGGATTTTAAAGTTGGAACAAACTTATGGACATTCACTTTTTTTTTTATCTATCTGTCCATTCATCCATCCATTTTGTGTGTGTGTGTATGTGTGTGTGTGTGTGTGTGTGTGTGTGTGTGTACAATGTGCTAGATAAGATTCTAGGTTTTGGATACACAACAGTGAACAAGATTAAGAAAATGACCTTGTCCTCATTTATATTTTGGTGGAAATAAGCAATAGGCTAAGAAAGAAATATATGATTTTGGTAAGGGAAAAGTTTGCTATGAAGCAAATCAAAAAGAGTCAGGACTTAGAAGGCACCTTGGTTGAAGAGGAACATATTTTAGATGTATTGGTCACTCTGGCAGTCTTCTTTGTTAGGACAACATTTAAGCAGGTATTTGGCTAAATTTGGAAAGGGAGCACTTGAGTAAAACACAGCCACCCAAATGCCTGGAGAGTAATATGTATTAGGGAATGAAATCACAGGGATACAGGCTCTGTGGTGGGAATGTGTTTTTGGTAGTTTTTAAACCTCAAATGTGTTAGAGGATAACCATAGATTCAGGAGTAGCAGAGGATAAAAACAATCAAAACAATTAGTAAGTGGAATTTTTCAGTATGGTATTCAGCTCATCTCAATAAATAATGCAAGATGACAGAAAAGAAAAATTGTTCCCTAAATCAAGGTTATTACGGAAATGTACCAAGAATATCAGTGACAACTGCCATTTAATAACTACTTAAAATGTGTTCTATTCTGTGCCAACCTTTTTTCAACTGTCAATTCACTTATTTGTTTATAACAAATGTAATTGTTTGTAAGAATCTTTAATGTGGGTACTAGTACCCTTGCTTTACCAATAAAGAAATTACGGTTTGAAATATTTAAGAAACCTGCTTAGTGTAAACTAATTAGCAAGCAGCAAACACAAAATTCGAACCCAGCTCTGCCTTTACTATATGCTCAAAGCCAATGCATCAAAAATCCAGGATGTTGGTGTTAAAAGACCAGTTTTGTTTCTTGGAAAGCCAGATAACCACCATTTGGACAACATCTATTTTGACTCTCATTTCTCCAGAGATCATGTATCCAGCCTGTTTTCTTAAGCTGACCATCTGCCATTCCTGGTCCAAGAAAGGCCAAAACACAAAGCTGAAAGGTAGATTCTCTCTAGAGTCTGAACCAATGTTCACAAGGCTATCAAATTGAGAATGGCTGAGATGCTGCCCCATGTTACCTTCAATATATTCTCCTATAAATTAAGAAAGAAGCCATAACAAGCAGTCCCCAACCATTGGGCAGGGAGAACAAGAATGACAAATCAATTTTATTCCAAATATTCACTGCAGTCACTTTGAGAACAGAATTGAGAATGATTCTGAGACTTATACAGAATTCTGTTAGCAGACAGAATAGGTGGGACAACCTGGTTAATGAACTCAATCTATTGGCACTGTCAATGACCACTCCAGCAGGAAAAAAGCTTGGGATATCTCATATTAGATATTCTTGAACATGTGATGCACGGTTATCCTGTAAACCAAACTCAGTTTTGCTCCATTTGTGATCTCATCTTCTGCATCTCATCTTCTGAACCCTCCCAAATACCTCCTTGAACCTTCTTCACAGGTGGATTTTATTCAAACCACAACTCTTGTCCCTTTGATTATTGTTTTCTTCATCTGTCCATGACTTTTCTTGTTATAACAGCAAGGGAATCTGTTATCTAGGCAACCAGCATGTCTGTCCTGGTTCAGCTTTGTTGGGACTTGTGTATGCCTGGAGGGGACTCTTGAAGTGCTCTTGATTCACCCTATTCCTAGGCTACAAGGCGTGGCAAAAGTGAAGTGCCCTTCCTTTCTATCACATGGACATGTGCTCTATCACCAATCAGACCAAATTCACCATAAGTTCCAGTAGAGCATCTTTTTATTTTCAGTATCTCAATATAAAGTTAAAAGTTTTACAACCCTCATATCATACCTCAGATCTCTTACCTTATCCAACTGTGGATTATAATTTTATAACTTTATATATTTAAATGGATTTTATTAGTACTTCCTGTATCTGATACAATTCTTTCCTCTGATACAGAAGATTCTCATTCTGACTAAAGTTTCCAGACACACCACACTAAAAACTTCACAGGTTCCATCTTCATTAGAATGCCATATTTGGAAAGACCCTTAGGATCAATCATTATTAAACCTTCATTTTATAGATAGGGGAAGTATGGGCCAAAGGAGAAGGCCAGGGCCTAGAAGCTACGTTAGAGCCATGGTCATACATCACAAGACTAGTCATTCATTAATTTGTGTATTCTTCTAGTCATTCAGAATATATATTCACTGTGTGAAAATCCCTATTCTAGCTATAAATAAATGAGTGATAAAAAAATAAATAAACAAAAGATCTTATCTTTGATGAGCACTTAAACAAAAATCCAGAAGCATAATCAGGAAGAAAACACTGAAAGACTTAGATCTATTCTGGCCAAATTTTAGGTTTGAATATCCACACTTGCATTCAAAAACCAAAATTAAGTTCACAAGATGTGAAGTAAGGAGTTATAGTTTTATTCTCATTTGAGTCAATAATAGCTAGATTAGACAATTTTCTTGATCCTACTGATCTTAACTATAAAGTAGCAGTTTGGGACAAAATCATCTTAAAAATATCTCTTATAAATCTAGAGAAAAAGGATTCCCAACAGAATCACATGGGAAACCTTAAAATAATTAGAGATAGCCAGATTCTAAACTGGTTTGATTAAATCATAAATCATATGGATGAGGCCTTGGTAGTGGGAAGGGTTTCTGATGAGTCTTTGACACCAGGTTTTGATCATCATGAGTGCCCCTTGACTGACTGCTTCTTATACTAACTGCCTGTTATTTATAAATGTTTTTTCATGTATCTGATAGATATTTGTATGTCTTCATTGGAGAAGTGTCTGTTCATGTCTTCTGCCCATTTTTTGATATGATTATCTGTTTTGTGTGTGTTGAGTTTGAGAATTCTTTATATCAACCTTTTGTCTGTACTGTCATTTGCAAATATCTTCTCCCATTCTGTGGGTTGCCTCTTTGTTTTCTTGACTGTTTCCTTTGCTGTGCAGAAACTTTTGATCTTGATGAAGTCCCAAAAGTTCGTTTTTGCTTTTGTTTCGTTTGCCTTTGGAGACATATCTTGAAAGAAGTTGCTGTGGCTGATATCGAAGAGGTTACTGCCTATGTTCTCCTCTAGGATTCTGATGCATTCCTGTCTCACATTGAGGTCTTTTATCCATTTTGAGTTTATCTTTGTGTATGGTGTAAGAGAATGGTCGAGTTTCATTCTTCTACATATAGCTGTCCAGTTTTCCCAGCATCATTTATTGAAGAGACTGTCTTTTCCACTGTATATTTTTTCCTGCTTTGTCGAAGATTATTTGACCATAGAGTTGAGGGTCCACATCTGGGCTCTCTACTCTGTTCCACTGGTCTATGTGTCTGTTTTTATGCCAGTACCATGCTGTCTTGGTGATCACAGCTTTGTAGTAAAGCTTGAAATCAGGTAACATGATGCTGTTGAAAAACATGTTGTTTTTCAACATTTCCTTAGCAATTTGGGGTCTCTTCTGATTCCATACAAATTTTTGGATTATTTGCTCCAGCTTTTTGAAAAATATTGGTGGAATTTTGATCGGAATGGCATTAAAAGTATAGACTGCTCTAGGCAGTATAGACATTTTAACAATGTTTATTTTTCCAATCTGAGAGCATGGAATGGTCTTCCATCTTTTTGTGTCTTCTTCAATTTCTTTCATGCGTGTTCTGTAGTTCCTCAGGTACAGATCCTTTACCTCTTTGGTTAGGTTTATTCCCAGGTATCTTATGGTTCTTGATGCTATAGTAAATGGAATTGATTCTCTGATTTCCCTTTCTCTGTTTTCATTGTTAGTGTATAAGAAAGCCACTGATTTCTGTACATTGACTTTACTGAACTGCTGTATGAGTTGTAGTAGTTTGGGAGTGGAGTCTTTGGGGTTTTCCATATAAAGAATCATGTCATCGGCGAAGAGAAAGAGTTTGACTTCTTTATTGCCAATTTGGATACCTTTATTTCTCTTTATTGTCTGATTGCTGTTGCTAGGACTTCTAATACTATGTTGAATAAGAGTGGTGAAGGTGGGCATCCTTGTCGTGTTCCTGAGCTCAATGGGAAGGCTGCAAGCTTTTTCCCATTGAGGATGATATTTGCTGTGGGTCATAGATAGATTTTATGAAGTTCAGGAATGTTCCCTCTATCCCTATACTTTGAAGCGTTTTAATCAGGAATGGAATCTGGATTTTGTCAAATGCTTTTTCTTCGTCAATAGAGAGGACCATGCGGTTCTTCTCTCTTCTCTTATTGACTTGTTCTATCACATTGATTGTTTTGTGAATGTTGAACCCTCCTTGTAACACAGGGATGAATTGCACCTGGTCATGGTGAATAATCTTTTTAATGTGCTGTTGGATCCTGTTTGCTAGGATCTTGTTGAGAATCTTAGCATCCATATTCATCAGTGATATTGGTCTGAAATTCTCCTTTTTGGTAGCTTCTTTGCCTGGTTTGGGGATCAGGGTAATGCTGGCTTCATAAAAAAGAGTCTGGAAATTTTCCTTCCGCTTCAATTTTTTGAAACAGCTTCAGAATAATAGGTGTTATTTCTTCTTTGAAAGTTTGGTAGAATTCCCCAGGGAATCCGTCAGGTCCTGTGCTCTTGTTTTTTGGGAGGTTTTTGAACACTGCTTCAATCTCGTTACTGGATATAAGTCTATTCAGGTTGTCAATTTCTTCCTGGTTCAATTTTGGGAGTTTATAGTTTTCTAGGAATGCATCCATTTCATCTAGGTTGCTTAACTTATTGTTCACTAACATTAACTGTTATGAAAATTTTAAAAATTAACAAAAAATTGAACTATTTTGGGAAAAGCTTGAATGTTTGACAGCTATGATAAAAAGGAGTCATCAAACAGATTTTATACTTGCTTAATTAATCAAATACAGTGCTACAGCCATGGTAAAAGTAAATCACTACAATTGATTTTATGCTCATTTAATCAATCAACGAATGATTCACGGCAGTGAACAACTTCCTAAAACCAACTAGTTAGGAATAACTTTTTACTTTTGAAAGTCAATCAAGGGGGCACATAAACTTCCTTTGTATATCTTTCAACAGCAATCTCATCTAAGTAATCATGCTTCTAGAACTGATTTTAATCTGCTCAGTCCTGCTAGAAGTCCAGCAATGCCTGAATAGCATTCATTCCGAAACACCAGCTAAGGCCAGAAGTCTGTTTTGCTTGGAGAGACTGTACTTGATGAGCATAGCTCTCCCTTACTTAAATAAGCAATAAATTGAGCTTTGTGTTTTCGGTTCAGATATTGAGTAGTGATATTATCTTTAGGCAATTCTGGAGGTACCATCAAGATTACTGTAAGTTTTCCACAGAACCACTGGATCAATAAGAATATCCTTCAGTTTTCTTGTGCAAATCCCATTAGCACCTTAACAGTATTTTGAACTGTATGTTGTTACATTGGGTTTTCACAAATGACTTCATTTGTTATCCTAGGATTTGCAGCAAACAAGGAGTGTTTTATATAATACATTTTGAGTTTAATCTGGAGACCTTTTGATTTCAAAGTACACCATATATATATATACATATATATGTATATATATGCAAATTATATATATATATATATATAAATAAATATATATGTATACATATATGCAAATTTTTTATTTCAAGGTATATACTATATATCTCTATATAGATATACACACATACACATACACAGATGCAATGTGTTTGTGTATGTGTGTGTGTGTGTGTGTGCATATAGGTGTTTAGGTGTTTTATGAACATATGGACATATGGCTGGGGTTCTTTTGTCCTGGATTGTCTTCTTTCTGTTGAATGTACAAGCACATGTTCCATAAATAACAGATGAAGGCATAGGCTTGATCAGTCTTCAATCCATCTTGCCAACTCATAAAAATAGATCTTTTTAAAATTTTAGTTTATTTCATTTTCTAAGGTACACACTTGTGTTTTGATCACACAGTCCATTCCTAGCCTCAGCATGTCTAGGGAACCCAGAATTATTCATAAATACACATTCTTAACCAACCACAATGGCCTTTTTCTTGTCTGTCATGAGTTGATCTGTAGCAAAGCCATGACCTGCTCTGGGCAGAACAGCTGCTTCCCTATAAATTCTCATAACATGATTTTTGGGCTTATCTTGGTGAATGGCAAAATTATTTTTACTATGAATAACAATAGATATTATGTAGAACTTTTTACATGTCAAAATGTAGAGGTGTTTCAGAAAAAAATAAGAAGCAAGAAAATCAATCATTCAATAGTCAGCTTTTTTCAGTTTGTATGTTGACTTCAAATAAGCTAAATGCTGACTTTACAAAAACCTCTTAAAAAGGCTCCCTTGTCACTCCTGTTCAACTTTTTGAAATCCATACTTCTCCTTATCTATCGTATCTCATCCTCTACTGCCTTCTGTTCCTTCTTCTGACCTTCTCTCTCTGCTGCCTGTTGAGGGGGTGAGGGGGTTGTTCTCAGGAAAGGAACAATCACACTGCACACCATCTCTTTTAATTCCTACATGAGAAGGCAACATATAAAAGTTGCACTTAAACCCAGGTCTAGAGAGAAGTTAAGGGCCACAATTAAAATTTCTCCTAGAGGTTTAATCAGAATTTGAAGTAGAATTCAGGATTTTACTAGGTAGTTATTGTCCTGGATGGTCATAGCTGTCCTCGTTTCTTCACTAAATTGTTAGTTCCTGAGATAGGGAAGGCTTCTAAAAGTACCAAGGAGGGAAAGACCAGTGGGGAATTTAAATAGCTCTGTTATGCTTGTTTTTAAAATGGTCCTTACAAGAAAAAAAGAAAGAGAGAGAGAAAGAAAGAAAGAAAGAAAGAGCAAACAAACAAAAAGAAAGGAAGAACTACCCAAAAGCGATTTTAAGAGGCTTTCTCTTAGAATTCGATTGCATAAATAATAAAAACTAGGGGCGCCTGGGTGGGTTAAAGCCTCTGCCTTCGGCTCAGGTCATGATCTCAGGGTCCTGAGATTGAGCCCCACATAGGGCTCTCTGCTCAATGGGAAGCCTGCTTCCCTTCCCCTCTCTCTGCCTGCCTCTCTGCAGAGGCAGAGAGGGTAGACACAACAGTTTCAGAAAAGAGAAGCTTGGTTTCTTTTTTCATAAATAAGCTCAGACCTGAATTAGGGGACTATATCAGAAAAATAAAATAAAATAAAATGTTTAATTCTCAATTCAGAGTATCTTCAACATGTAACCGAATATTTCCAAAGATTCGTAGAGAGTAAACAAGCTAGAAATCTAAACAGACTTCAGTTTAATAGATATAATTTACCTTACAAATGGAAATTCTGTATAAAATGTATTACAGAATAATTATCATTAGAAGTCTTAGGAAAATATATGGATATGGTTAATATTTCCATATTACTTGAGACTGAAGAACTAAATAATTAGCTTTAATTCCAGAATTCTTATGGGGGAAAACCTCATGTACTGAGATAGAATAATTAGTACAGAGCACATAAGAACCCCAATCAATTTTTCTCAGATTATCATAAAATTATTTTTTGTATTTATTAATGTGGTAGGCCATAGAGCTATTAACTCAATCACATGTTACACTTCAAAGACCCACTGTTATGCCTTGATCCAGGACCCAAGGCTCCTTTTTGACTCAACAATAATAGGCTCAGCTAAAATATTCAAAGTATCTTTAGATTTCACATCAGTGTCACCTTTAAATCTGCTGATATCACATGCAACATAATCCCTATTCCTAACTCATAATCACCAACATTTTTTTTTTGCTAGACAACTACCTAATTATGAAATATTATTACTTTCTCTCAATCTAAAAACTCTCCTACATTTACCTAATGAAAGAAAACGTATTGATTGTGTTTCCATGGTTCAAGAAGTACCTATGATCAAAAGTACCATTTGGACTCTCCCTTAAGTCTTGACTAAATACAGTTTTGTTACTAGGTCTTATCTTAAAAATAAAAAGGGATAATAGCAAGTTAGATATGCAGTAACTAGTCTCTTGTAGAATCTAACCCCTTGCTGGAAACCAAATTGATTCAAATAACTAAACAATGGTTCTGTCCAGAACTCATCAAATTGTTAAAAGTAAAAAGGTAAATATATTCTTTGATATAACTTTGAAATAATTTGACTAGCATAGGATGATGTCAAACTAAGAAGTTTCCTTCTCCCCAAAAAATTGTTATTCTCAAGGTGGAGGCTCATAGTAAAAGAGAGAACATTAAAGTTCTATAAAATATTTGAGCATACCAGCATGCTAGCATGCCTCCCTAAACATAGTCCTTACATGTGAACCTCTTATAATACAAAGAAAATTCAATGTTAAAATTAAAGGATTCTCCTGGAGACAAAAATTTTGAACCAAATTCTAAAAGAAATACTGGAAGCAAATCAGTTTTAAGATTTATAAGATTTATGCCTAACAAAGCCAAGATGGCTGCTTTCCAGCACTAAATGAAACCTCAAACAGACACTTGGCCAAAATCTACCAGGAGATATGTCACAACAGAGGAAAATTGTCCATACTATAAAACACTGATGAGGAAAGTTTTCTAGAAGATGTGGCCGATCCATGCTATACCTATAAATAAGAACTATAAAGATTAGATGTGGAACGCAACTGACCTAAAAGATTTTATATGATTGCTTCCTGCTATATTCATACCATCATGGATATATGTTTCATTCTAATGTTTTATTTTCTGAATGGGAGAAAGCACTCTATTGTCAAAAGTCAAGTCACTCACTGTGGCTAAGAAAACATACAAACAACAAGAACAAACTTAAACTTTGTATTCTTACATGTGGCATGACAACTTGTATAGACAGGAATAGAGAACACTTTAGTGACAGATACTTGTGAATTACATATGGCTTTGCCCCTTACTCTGAAATAGTACTGTCATTATCAGCTCAAGGCTCTGAAAACATGGACAGGACCTTCTCAGAATTGCAGAATTTGTGACAATTAGAATCTTTAAAATAAGTGTCTCTGGATAACCACCAGAAACAATTGGTCCATGGCAGTCCAACAGCTAAAGTCAAGGTCATTGGAACAAATTGATGGTATAAATAATCAGTAGGGAAGAATATCACATTCTGTGTACCTTTTTTTCACTATAGTTTTGGCCATATATACCTATGCACTAGTTCTAGTTTATACGCTTAGAACTACCAGAGATAGAAGATTTTCAAGAGTTGAAGAAAATTATTTTCTTAATAAAGCCTATACGTTGTGGTCCCAGAGTGCCTTTTAGTACCTTCTCATAATGTTTAGTTAAATTTGCTCATCTTACAGTTTTTTGATGTCCATCCATTTCCTCATGTCTTAAGTTCTTCTGTGTAGTCTCTGTCAAAATAAATGACTCCACAACTAATTCAAAGACAAAAGCAAGTTGAAATCGTACTGATCACATTTGAACTAAAAATAATACCTTATGTATACTGTATATAATATATATTATATACTATAATACACATCTTTTATAGCCCACAGTTCATAGCATGGTGTCTAAAATCTATTTTTCCTTTTTTAAAATTTAAATTCAAATTTAGTTCACTTATATTATATTATTAATTTCAGGGGTAGAATTTAGTGTTTCATCAGTTGCATATAAACTCCCAATGCTTCTTAATGCCCATTACCCAATTAGCCCTTCTCCCCACCCACCTCCCCTCTAACATCCCTCCATTTCTTCCCTATAGTTAAGAGTCTCTTATGTTTGTCTCCCTCTCTGTCTTTATCTTATTTGATTCTTCCTTCTCTTTCCCTATGTTTATCTTTTTTTATTTCTTAAATTCCATATATTAGTGAAATCATATGGTAACTCTGACTGACTTATTTCACTTAGCATAATACACTTTAATTCCATCTACATCATTGGAAATGGCAAGATTTCACTCTTTTTGATGGGTGAGTAATATTCCATTCCTTCTTCTTTATCCATTCATCCATGGATGACCATTTGGGCTCTTTCCATAGTTAGGCTACTAGGAGCATTGAGGCTATACACATCAGGGCACATGCTCCTTCAGATCACTATTTTTGTATCCTTTGGATAAATTGCTGGGTCATAGAGTAGTTCCATTTTTAACTTTTTTGAAGAACTGTTTTCCAGGGTGGCTGTACCAGCTTGGATTCCCACCAACAGTATAAGATGGTTCCCTTTTTTTCACATCCTCACCAATATCTGTTGTTTCCTGACTTCTTAATTTTAGCCATTCTTTTTTATTTTATTTTATTTTTATTTTTAAAAATTTTATTTATTTATCAGAGAGAGAGAGGGGGAGAGAGCTAGCACAGGCAGACAGAATGGCAGGCAGAGGAAGAGGGAGAAGCAGGCTCCCTGCTGAGCAAGGAGCCCGATATGGGACTCGATCCCAGGACGCTGGGATCATGACCTGAGCCGAAGGCAGCTGCTTAACCAACTGAGCCACCCAGGCATCCCTAATTTTAGCCATTCTGACCAACATGAGGTGGTATCTCTTTGTGGTTTTGATTTGTATTTCCCTGATACCAAGTGATGTTGAGAGTTTTTCCATGGGTCTGTTAGCTATTTATACATCTTCTTTGGAGAAATGTCTGTTCATGTCTTCTGCCAATTTCTTGATTGGATTATTTATTTTTTGGGGTGTTGAGTTTGATACGTTTTTATAAATCTTGGGTACAAGCCCTTTATCTGATATGGCATTTGCAAATATCTTCTCTCACTCTATAGTTCACCTTTTAGTTTTTTTTTTTTAAGATTTTATTTATTTATTTGACAGAGAGAGATCACAGTAGACAGAGACGCAGGCAGAGAGGCAGGCAGAGAGAGAGAGAGGGAAGCAGGCTCCCTGCTGAGCAGAGAGCCTGATGTGGGACTCGATCCCAGGACCCTGAGATCATGACCTGAGCCGAAGGCAGCGGCTTAACCCACTGAGCCACCCAGGCGCCCCAACCTTTTAGTTTTGCTGATTGTTTCCTTTGCTATGCAAAAGCTTTTTACCCTGATCAAGTCCCAATAGTTCATTTTTATTTTTGTTTCTCTTGCCTCTGGGGATATGTCTAGCAATAAGTTGCTGCAGCTGAGGTCAAAGAGATTGCTGCCTGTGTTATTTTCTGGGATTTTGATGGATTTCTGTCTAATATTTAGGTCTTTCACCCATTTTGAATTTATTTTTGTGTATGGTGTTAGAGAGTGGTCCAGCTTTATTCTTCCGCATATGGCTGTCTTTTTTCCATTGGATATTCTTTCCTGCTTTGTCAAAGATCAGTTGACCATATTGTTGAGGTTCCCTTTCTGGGTTCTCTCTTCTGTTACATTGATCTATGTGTCTGTTTTTGTGCCAGTACCATACTATCTTGATGACTACAATTTTGCAATACAGATTGAAGTCCGGAATTGTGATGCCTCCATCTTTGGTTTTCTTTTTCAACTTTCCTTTGGCTATTTGTGGTCTTTTCTGGTTCCATACAAATTTTAGAATTGTTTGTTTCAGCTCCGTGAAAAATGCTGGCATTATTTTGGTAGGGATAGCCTTGAATGTGTAGATTCCTTTGGGTAGTAAAGACATTTTAATAATATTTATTCTTCCAATCCATGAGCATGGAACATTTTTCATTTCTTTGTGTCTTCCTCAATTTCTAGTTTTTAGAGTACAGATCTTTTACCTCTTTAGTTAGGGTTACTCCTGGGAATCTTATGATTTTTGGTGCAGTTGTAAACAGTATTGATTCCTTTTTTTTAAAAAATATTTATTTATTTATTTATTTATTTGACAGAGAGAGATCACAGTAGGAGAGAGGAAGGGAAGAGATCACAGAGAGAGAGGAAGGGAAGCAGGCCCCCTGCTGAGCAGAGAGCCCTATGTGGGACTCGATCCCAGGACCCTGAGATCATGACCTGAGCCAAAGGCAGCGGCTTAACCCACTGAGCCACCCAGGCGCCCCAACAGTATTGATTCCTTGATTTCTCTTTCTGTTGCTTCATTTTTGGTGTAGAGAAATGCAACAGACTTCTGTGCATTGATTTTATATCCTGTGACTTTGCTGAATTCCTATATATGTTCTAGCAATTTTTTTGTAGAGTCTTTCTGGTTTTCTACATAGAGTATCATTTTGTTTGCAAATAGTGAAAGTTTCACTTCTTTGCTGAATTGGATGCCTTTTATTTCTTTTTGTTGTCTGATTGCTAAGACTAAGACTTCTAGTACTATGTTGAACAACAGTGGTGAGAGTGGATATCCCTGTTGTGTTCCTGACCTTAGCGGGGGAAGCTCTCAATTTTTCCACATTGAGGACAACTATTAACTGTGGATCTTTTGTGTATGGTCTTTATGATGTTGAGGTATGTTTCTTTTATCCCTACTTTGTTACGGGCTTTTATCAAGAAGAGATATGGTAGTCAAATGCTTTTTCTGCATCTATTGGGAAGACCATATGGTTTTTATCCTTTCTTTTATGGATGTGGTGTATCATCTTGATTGACTTGTGGATGTTGAACCACCTCTGCAGCCCAGGAATAAATCCCACTTAGTTGTGGTGAATAATCCTTTTAATATACTGTTGGATCCTATTAGCTAGTATCTTGGTAAGAATTTTTGCATCCATGTTCATCAAGGATTTTGGTCTGTAATTCTTTTTTAGTGGGGTCTCTGTCTGGTTTAGAGATCAAAATAGTGCTGGCCTCACAGAATGAATTTGGAGGTTTTTCTTTCATTTATATTTTTTAACAGTTTCAGAAGAAAAAAAAATATTAATTCTTCTTTAAATGTTTGGTAGAATTCCTCTGGGCAGCCATCTGGCCCTGGACTCTTACTATTTGGGAAATCCCTTATTACTGATCAATTTCTTGCTGGTTATAGGTCTGTTCAGATTTTCTATTTCTTCCTGCTTCAGTTTTGGTAGTTTATATGTTTCTAGGAATTTATCCATTTATTCCAGATTGCCTAATTTGTTGGCTTGCAATTGCTCATAATATTCTCTTATAATTGTTTGTATTTCTGTGGTGTTGGTTGTGATCTTTCCTCTTTCATTCATGATTTTATTTACTTGGGTCTGTTCTCTTTAATTTTTTAAATTTTAAAAAGATTTATTGTTTATTTATTTACTTACTTACCTACTTATTTTAGAGAGACAGAGAGAGATTGAGAGAAGCAGAGGGAGAGGGAGAAAGAAAGTCTCAAGCAGACTCCATTTTGAGTGTGAAGCATGACACAGGGCTCAATTCCAGGAACTGAGCCAAAACCAAGAGTCAGATACTTAACCGACTGTGCCACTCCATTACCCAAGGGTCCTTTCTCTTTTCTTTCTTATAAGTCTGGCTAGGGGTTTATAAATCTTGCTAATTCTTTCAAAGAACCAGCTCTTAGTTTTGTTGATCTGTTCTTCTATATATATTATATATACATATTATATATACATGTATATATATATACACATATATATTTTTTAATATTTTATTTATTTATTTGACAGAGAGAGAGCAAGCGAGCACAAGTAGGGAGAGGGCAGGCAGAGAGAGAGGGAGAGCAGACTCTCCACTGAGCAGGGAGCCCAATGCAGGGCTCAATCCCACGACCCTGGGATCATGACCTGAGCTGAAGGGAGCCTCTTAACTGACTGAGCCACCCAGGCACCCCTGATCTGTGCTACTTTTTAAAAAAATTCTGTATCATTTATTTCTGCTTTAATCTTTATTACTTGCCTTCTTCTGCTAGACTCAGGTTTTTATTTTTGTTCTTTTTCCAGAGGTGTAAAGTAAGGTGGTATATTTGAAACTTTTCTTGCTTCTTGAGGAAGGCCTGTACTGCTATATACTTCCCTTTTAGGACTGCCTTTGCTGTGTCCCAAAGGTTTTGAACTATTGGGTTTCATTTTCAATTGCTTCCATGTACCTTTTTAATTCTTCGATTTTTTTGGTTGACCCACTCATTTTTTAGTAGGATTCTTTAATCTCCATGTATTTGTGGTCTTTCTAAATTTTTTCTTGTGGTCAACTTCAAGTTTCATAGCATTGTGGTCTGAAAATATGTGTGGTATGATCTCAAACTTTTTGTACCAGTTGAGGCCTAATTTGTGACCCAGTATGTGATTTATTCATTCAGTCCAGTGAGTCATTTAAAGCCCTTGTTTCCTTGTTGGTCTTCTACTTAGATGATCTGTTCATTGCTATGAGTAGGGTATTATTATGCTATTAAAGTATTATTGTATTATTATTGCAATATTATAAATGAGTTTCTTTAAGTTTGTTATTAATTGATTTATGTATTTCACTGCTCCCAAGTTAGGGGCATAAATATTTACAATTGTTAGATCTTCTTGTTGGATAGACCCCTTTATTATGATATAGTGTCATTTTTTATTTCTAATTATAATCTTTGGTTTAAAATCTAGTTTTTCTCATATAAGCATGGCTACTCTAGCTTTCTTTTGATGTCCATTAGATAAATGGTTCTCCATGCCCTCACTCTCAATCTAGAGGTGTCTTTGGGTCTAAAATGAGTCTCTTGTAAGCAGCATATTGATGAGTCTTGTTTTCGTTTGTTTGTTTTTATCCATCCCGATACTCTATTTTTTAAAAAGATTTTATTTTATTTATTTGATAGAGATCACAAGTAGGCAGAGAGGCAGGCAGAGAGAGGGTGGGGGAAGCAGGCTCCCTGCTGAGCAGAAAGCCCAATGTGGGGCTCAATCCCAGGACTCTGGGATCATGACCTGAGCTGAAGGCAGAGGCTTTAACCCACTTAGCCACCCAGGTGCCCCCACTATGTTTTTTGATTGAAACATTTAGTCCCTGTACATCCAGAGTATTTATTGAGAGATATTAATTTAGTTTCATTGTATTACCTATAAACTTGCTGTTCCTAAAGATTATCTCTGTTCCTTTCTGGTGTTTGTTACTTTTGGTCTCTCTTTCTCACTCAAAGTGTCCCCTCTAGTATTTCTTGCAAAGTTAGTTTAGTGTTCATGAAATCCTTTAGTTTTTGTTTGTCTTGTAAACTATCTCTTTTATTCTGATTGACAGATTTGCTGGATAAAGTGTTCTTGGCTGCATATTTTTCTTATTTAATAAGATGAACATATTATGCCACTCCTTTCTGGCTTGCCAAATCTCTATAAACAGGTCTGCTGCTAGCCTTATGTGTCTATGCTTGTAGGTTAAGGATTTTCTTTCCTTAGTTGTTTCAGAATTTTCTCTTTATCTTTGTGTTTTGCAAGTTTCACTATGATATATTTTGGTGTTGGTTTTGAGGAGAGATCTCTCTGCCTCTTGGAATTGGCTGTTTCCAGCCAATCGTTGTTTCCTTGCCCAGATTAGGGAAGTTCTCAGCTATAATTTGTTTGAATAAAACTTCAGTCCCCCGTCCTCCCTGCTCTTCTTCTTTTGAGACTCCTATGATATGGATATTATTTCAATATATCACTGATTTCCCCAAATCTACCTTCATGACCTAATAGTTTTCTTTCCCTCTTCTTTTCATGTTCATTATTTTCCATAATTTTATCTTCTATATTGTCTATCCTCCCTTCTGCTTCTTCAGTTCTCACAGTGACTATATCCAGTCTGTTTTACATCTCAGTTATTGCATTTTTATTTCAGCTTGACTAGTTTTTATGTCTTTTACCGCTATAGCAAGGGTTTCTCTGCTGTCGTCTATGATTTTTTTCAAATCGAGCTAGTAGTATTATGATTGTTAATCTAAATTCTTGCTCAGATATATTGCTTATATCTATTTTCAGCAAATCCCTGGATGTGATACCTTCCTGACCTTTTTTGAAGGAAGAATTTCTCAATCTTGTCATTTTGGATAAGTTTCTACCTTTTGTGTGTTATGAAAGCTTGTTATGTTTCCTGTAACTCAGAATAATGCTATATTAAAAAGAGGTCATACACAGTCCAGTGCCTGGCACTTCAGAAAATGTTTCTGGTGTATGCTGTGTGCACTCTGCTGTTCCATTTTGGCTGATTTTTCTCACTGGCCAGTCCTCTGCAGAGTTCCTCCTGGCTTGCAGTGAGGAGTACTTGGACATTTACCCAGGTGTGTTTTGATTTATTTGTTGAAAAAAGCCTGGGGAAAAAGGAAAGAAAGAAAGAAAAGAAGAAAGAAGGATAGGAAGAAAGAAAGAAGACAAAAAAGAAAGAAAGAAAGAAAAACTGTTCCAAAAAGAAAAGGAGAAAAATGGGTAACAACAACAAAAATCCCTCTCTTCCTCTCTTTGTCTCAAATAAATAAATAATCTTTTTAAGAAAAGGGTAGGGGGAGCCTGGATGATGCAGTCAGTTAAGTGTCTGATTCTTGGTTTCAGCTCAAGTTGTGATCTCAGGATCAAGACCCACATTCAGCGTGAGGTCTTCTTGAGAATCTCTCTCCCACGTCCTTTGGCCCTCCCACTCATGCTCGCTCTCTCTTTCTCAAAAGTAAATAAATAAACCTTAAAAAATAAAGAAAAGGAAAAATAATAAGCCTAACTCCAAAGAAAAAGAAAGGAAAACTAATCAAGAAAAGGAAAAGAAAAAGAGAAGACTGATCACCAAGAAAAAAAAAAAAAGAAGAAATAAAGAAAAAAGAAAAAAAAAGAGAAAAATAAATGAAAAAGCAAACTAAAGACACACACACACACACACACACATACAAACTGTAAGCCTGATGGCAAAGAAAAAAGAAATTAAAAAAAGAAGAATTAAAAGAAAAATACAGCTTGGTCCTATTTCCACCAGAACTGAAGGGGATACTGTGAAGCACTGTTTTATCAGTAGACTTGGGGCATGTGGCCACCTGTCTGTGTTGCTCTTCTCAGGGAGAGGTCCTCCGCACTGGCTCAGAGTCTCTCTTGCTCCTGTAAATAAATAAATAAATAAATAAATAAATAAATAAATAAATAGATAAATAAAAGCACTTGCCAAGCACAGGTGGAGGGATTTGATGTCAGGGGCTCCCAATTCCACAAGGGGCCGCTGTGTTACTCTCTGAAGTCCCACTAGGTTGGTAGCAGGGATGAAATGGTAACAGAAGGCTCTTTTGTCCCAGAACAAGGGACTCTCACACCACCTGCTCTTCAAGAATCCCTCACAGAAAATCAAGGGCCATCAGCGAGCCCAGAGCCCAGGTCTCCTATGTTTTGTCTTTGGCCAAGGGCTGGAATTCAAAACTCCAAAACTTAAAGGAGCCAACATTTAGATCCGCTCCCGGCACTGTGCTCTGATAAGGGCCCTTCCCTCCCAGAAGAACAGATCCCTGCTTGCACAGGGTGCGAATTCTATGCTGTGGCACCACGAAAAGCAGTGACCAGGTGATCTAGTCTCTTCATGCACCTTTGTTTGCTGCCAACTAAAGGCTATTTTATGGTGCCTGCAGTGTCTTTTGTCCTTGGGGAGGCAATATACCCTCTTCCAAATGTACTCCAGGAAGGGGAATGATCTCTCCCAGTGCAATCTTGAAGATCCCTACACGTACACTTTGTGCATGTGCCCCACCACCATAGCCTCCTTCTCTCCAAGAGTGTATGATATATTTCTCTCACATGGAAGTTGAGCCCTTCCAAAATGTCTGTGCTTGAGCTCCACTCACTGTTTGCAAAAGCCTACACCACTCAGTTCCCCTAGCTCTCCAGTCTGTGGTCTAAGAGATTGTCTCAACTCCTCTCTCCCTCTATCCCTATTCTTTCCCCATGGGAAGAGTTCCTTCCCCTCCACAGCAGAGCAACTTTTCTCTCCCCCAACTCACTTCCATGCACCTCGCACCTGCCCCTCTGTCTCTCCAACTGTGGAAATCCTTCTAATTCACGGATCAATTTCCTGGGTGTTCCAAGTGATCTAACCTCAATGCAGTTGTGTGGAGGGATGAGGAAAGCCCATGGTCCCCCTACCTTTCCACCATCTTAACTCTTCCTTCTATATTTATTGACATGGTTCAAGTTAGTAAAACACAGTATCCTTCCTAGATGCTGAATATATAATGTCCTAAATGGAGAACAAATGAGTTCATTTAGGATACTTTATTGCCAAAAATAAAGATTGATGGAAGCATCTATAAAACAAAGTTGAAATAAAATAGGCTGGGAACAAATATGTCTTGATTAATAGGTTGTTAGTGAGAAATCTAAGTAAGGGGAATGTGGTGTTTTTTGTAATACTCTTAGGAAAAAAAATAATATTTTCTGAAAAGAAAAGAAGAAAATCAGAAAAATATAATCACAGAAATGTCATGGGGGAAAATATATTTGAAAAGACAAAGAAGTTAGAATAGCTAAAACAATTTTGGGAAAAAATGGGAGGAGTCTGTCTACTTGTCTACCATCAAGACTGTAGTATTGATGGAGAGATAGACATATAGATCAACAGAACAGAATAGACCCAAACAGAACCGGAAATAGACCCACACAAACAAATCTGATTTTTTTTAAAAGGTTTTATTTATTTATTTGAGAGAGAGAGAGCATGAGAGGGAGGAGGGTCAGAGGGAGAAGTAGGCTCCCTGCAGAGCAGGGAGCCCCATGCTGGACTCTATCTTGGGACTCCATGATCATGACCTGAGCCAAAAGCAATTTAACTGATTTTTGATAGAGGTGCAAAAGAAATTCAATGTGGGAAAAGCTGCGAAATGTAAGGCGAGGCAAAGAGTTCTTAGATTTAACAACAAAAACATAATGCCTAAAATGAAAAAATTAATAAATTGGATTTCATGAAAATTAAAACTTTCACTCTGCAAAAGATATTGTTAAGAGGATTAAAAGGTAAGCTCTGGAGTGGGAGAAAATATTTGCAAACCACATATCTGACAAAGGACTACTATCAATAACATATCAAAATTCAACAGAAAACAGCAACCATCCAATTAAAATATGGGCAAAAGACATCAAGAGATATTTTAATGAATAAGATATACTGTACAGATGGAAAATAAGCGCATGCAAACATGTGCAATATCATTAGTCATTAGGAAAATTCAAATCAAAGCCACAATGAGCTATTACTACATATCTACCAAAATGACTAATTAAAAAAAAAAATAGTGACAGCCCTAAATGTTGGTGAGGATGCAGAAAAACCAAGCCACTCATACACTGCTAGTGGAAATGTAGAATGGTAGAGACATTCTGGGAAACAGTTTGCCAGTTCTTTAAAAACTAAATATACAACTACCATGTGATCCAGCAATTGCATTTATCCCAAAGAAAATCACACACATACCAAAAAAAAAAAAAAAAAAAAATCCCCCAAAGACCTGTATATATATGTTCACAGTAGCTTTAATCAAAACAGCCAAAAACTAGAAACAACCCAGATGTCCATCAATGTATGAATGGTTGGACCATCTGCAGTATATCCATACCATGGAATACCATTCAGCAATAAAAAGCCACAAACTATTGATATATGCAAAAACCTGGGTGAATCTCCAGAGAATTATGCTGAGTTTAAAAAAGCCAATCCACTACGTTTACATACCGTGTGATTCCATTTATACAACACTCTCAAAATGACAAAATTATAGAAATAGAGAACAGATTAGTGGTTGCTAGTTGTTAAGCTCGAGGTGGTGGCTGGAGAGGAGTGAATGTGACTGTAAAAAGGAAACATTGGGAAAGTTTATGATGATGAAAATATTCTGCATCTTGGCTGCATCAGTGTCAATATCCTGGTTTGATATTTCATTATAAGGTTGATTCATTGAACAACACAAGCGTTTGAGACGCTCAGGTCCACTTGTATGGAATTTTTTTTTGATTGATAAAATCCAGTACTGTCAATATATTTTCTCTCTCTTATGAATTTTTTAAATCACATTTCCTTTTCTTTAGCTTTTTTTTTATTGTAAGAACACACCATATGACACATGTAACATGCAAATGTGTGTTAATCCACTGTTTATATTCTCATTAGGCTTCTGGTCAATGGTAGGATATTAGTAGTTTAGTTTTGGGGCAGTCAAAAGTTGAAGGTGGATTTTTGACCATGCTGGGCGTAGGCAACCCGACCCCTGTGTTATTCCAGGATAAACTGTAGTTTGGGAGGTGGTTAACATTAAGGGAAAATGGGCAAAGCATAAAATGTATTTCTGTATTATTTCTTAAAACTGGGTATGAATCTGTAATTATCTCAAAGTAGAGTTTAATTATTTTTAAATCAAAAAGCATTCATTACCTACCCAAAACTGTGTCTTTTTAGAAATACTATCATCAGAATGGCTTATAATAGGGGCACCTGGGTGGCTCAGTCAGTTCAGCGTCCAGCTCTTGATTTTAGCTCAGGTTCTGATCTCAGGGTTGTGAGATCAAGGCCCTTGACAGACTCCATGCTGGGGAGAGGGATTAGCCTGCTTGAGATTCTCTCTCTCCCTCTCCCTCTGCCCCTCCCCTCTACATGACCATGTTCTCTCTCTCTTTCTAAAACAAAACAAAACAAAACAAAGCACCAGAATGGTTTGTAATCAAGATACTTTTCTGGTTCTTTAAATCAGAAAGTTTAAGGAGCCAGAATCCTCTCTTACTCTCAGCTGACATAAAAAAGGGCACTTGTATCAAGGCATGCCAAGTTCAAGCCCTCTGAGAAATGTATATCTTATTCTTAAAGTAGGGATAATAATATCTATTTCATTGAGTTATTATAAGAACTGCATGAGATGAAATACACAAGCACACACCTGTATGCTATTGTAATAAACTTGCTAATTCCAAAGTGCTTAAACACACACACACACACACACACACACACACAGAATCCTACTGTAGCTCATGAAGCTATGTGCATTTTTATGTAACGGTGTATCTGTGTCTCTGTGTGAGATTAATAATATAATATCACTGACATATAGGTATAGAAATGGATATTTCAGGAGTAGTGATTGTCAGAATAAATGACTTTCTTTAAAAAAAAATGCAAGCACAGATTACATTGCCTAGTAAACTATGAGGGTTCAACAAATGTGAGTTCCCATCTCTTTCCCATTCTGAGTAATGGGGACTCTTGCTTTATTTTGTAAGTAAAACCAGGTACAAGAAGGAGAGCCATGGCAGGTCATGTCTGCAGTACAAATTGCCTTGCAGGGAAAAAAAAAATTAAGATGAGTTACCAGCATGAAAAATATTCTTCCCAACAGAGTTCAAAGAGACTCAGAAATGGTCTCTATGGGGAAAGCTTCCACTAACCAGGGGAACATGAAAGAGAGACAACAGTAGTGTCCTGAGAAGGTAATGGCCAATTTGACCTATTATGTGTTTACCACATCAAGTTTATTTGTTGTTCTTATCACAAGCCACTAAGGAGGTACTGGGGGTGAAGGAAGACCATCCACTTTACAGCCATTTCTTCTAGGTTCTTTCTTTTGCCAACTGGCCCTGACAGAATGTTTCAAGCAGTGATAGACAACCTCTTTTGCCCTACAGCCTTCCCTAGGATGGGAAGCAATTGAAGGTAATATATATTTGGAATTGGGGTTGGTGAGGAAAAATATCAGACAAACCTAAGGTGCAATAAAAGAAGGTTGAAGTAGGAACATCAGAAAATTAATTTCCTGGCTCCAAGTGTTATTGGATGGTAGTTTAGCAATCCGCCTGGGACTGGTTAGGAGCTCATCATGGGAAATAGGAGAGCCGAGTGGTTGGAAATAGCAAATGATGAATCATAGAAAGATGTCTGAACATCTTAGTAACCCTGGGAAGCCTTGCTTGCCTGTTTCTACAATGCAGAAAATTTTGTTGCCCGCTGACAAGCTGCCTCAAACAAATCAGCTTCTCTGGAAAGCTTATTTGCATTTTAATGGGAGAAGCGGGCATCTGCCCCTGGCACCAAGTACCTCCTCCAGCCTCCTTGAGGCTGTCCTGAAAGCTGCTTGTGGATTATGGCTTCCCTAGATCCTGCCTTTCCAGTAAATTCATTAGAAAAAACTGGGCAATTGCAGATTTCAAACTGAATGAAGACTTCAAAAAATTGTTGCTTACAAGTTTCTCTTCTCCCAAATCAGAAAGAATTGCCTACAGATCCAAGATACTTTATTATTGTCAATAATCAACTTCATGTATTTGTTTAACACATTAAAGTTTACAAAGCACTTCTGCACAAGCTATTGCTTTAGATCCACATAAAATCCTTTAAACCGGATGGGGCATATGGTATCACACAGATAATCATCCACAATGAGGAAACCTGGGCTTGAAGAAAATGATTGTCTAATGCCACCAAAGAGCAAAGTCAAAGCTAGAGAATTTTGACCCCCTAAATACCCACTGATATTAAATCAGCAGCCAAAACTACATAGACATTTTGAAGATGTGGATTTTTTTTCATTATTTTTTTGCATTTTTCTTCCCAGTGGAGAAGGAGACTTAAGATGGTTTTGGTTGTGATAGCATTGCACGTTAGCAGATACTTGTGAAAGTATAGATCCCAGCCCTGCAAACCTTCCATCTGGGTTGGGAATAGGTGTACAATTGTGGAATCATTTATAACCCTCAAAGGGGACATCTGAATATGTGTTGAAATGTGTTAAGAGACATTAACTGCCAGTGAAATTCTACCTAATTACGTGTCATTATGAGTTATAGTAGAAGCCGAAGATTATGTGGTAAAGACCATTATAAGCAAAGACTTCCAGGATGAATAGGACCTAAAGATAGAGGAGGAAAGGAAAGGGGTGGGATATTTCAATGAAGAAATAGTCTGACCGAAGAAATAGTCTGACCAAAGAAATAGTTTGAGCAAAACAGTAGACCATATGTTTTAGAGCTATGATCATTGATATTAGAAGCTGGAAAGAATACTGTGGTATATATTTAAGATAGGGAGCTCTGAAATCAGATTTTTGGAGTTCAAATCTCCATCACTGACTAAAGGAGTTATATGACAGTTTCTCTATCTGTAAATGGAGCCAGGATTAGTGCTAACTTCATAGAGTTTTGTGAGAATTACGTAAGATAGTGCATAATACCTCTTATTAGAATAGTACCTCTACTTAGTTGACATTAAAACAACAACGGTTACCTTCTTAAAAAATTGGCAAGAACCAGGGAGTGGTTGGACTTGGATGAGAGACATAGTGAGCATATAAGTTATCATTTAAATCATTTAGCCTTTGAAATGAAAGGGGGTGCTATTAATGATTATGCCAGGGCACTGAGAATAAAGGAGAAATATTTGGGACAAACCACAAGGTATGGAGACCTGACATACAAGAGACCCTGCTCTAAGTTTTCCTTGTTCAATTTAAACTTCCTAGATGTGTCACAGACAAAATTCCATAATCAAATAGCATTATCTAGGCCAGATATTATAAGTCATTTCTGCAATAAAATCCCAAGTGTTGAGCTTTGAAGCAAGAATGTCAAAGGTAGACAAGAAGCTGGAAGTCACCTAAATTCCTTCAGCATTTTCAGTTGTAGAGGGGACCTCACAGAAAGCAGGTGCTGATAGAGTGCCTGCGATTTCCTTGGGCAACACTGACACAAAGAACCCCCAGCTGAACAGAACTGCGGGAGGCACTTTACATATTTCTAATTATCATGAGAGTCCAGAGCTTATTACACAGATGAAGGAAGTGCTTTTCATTGGCTGAGAACCTTGTTCAGGATTTCCTAACATTCAGTTCAGGAGTTTTTTCAACACAACATTACCCAAAGTATATTCCAGTCCACAGGAGTCCTTGCCTGAGCAGCAAGGGTTTGTAAGCTTAGTTAATGCTGCTCACTATGTTACAGCACACTCTTAGAAACTCACAATATACATTAAATACTCTGAGAAGTCCTTGAATTAAAAAACCAATCCAATTTTATTCAAAACAGTATTTCCCAAATGTGTTTTACCACAAAACCCTTTTATCATGCAATATTAATTAACATTTTGCAGAATTAGCATTCTGGTGCTACAAGCTTTGCAAAAGACAATACTGCACCATTTAGTAACTTTGGAAGAACTTCCAAACCAGTAAGAATGAGAAATAAATAAATCATTAGAACATTTTCTCATTTTATATGGATTTACATGCAGTCATAAAATCAACACGTCTCTCATCAAATGCATTCTTTTAGTTGTTTTAAGTAATGTATTCAATCAGGCTTAAAACAATTGGATATGCCCAAGTGATCATTTCTTTATTAATGAAAAAATTTGCTGTAGCTTTACCAAAAACAGCAACATTAATATGATAAAATGATTTTCACTTGATTAAATATTTTGTAATATGAAAAATATAATAATTTTATAATATCAAAAAATACTTCAATGGCTAGTCTAACCTATAGAATGTGGGGGGTACCTTTAAATTTTAAAAGCAAAGGAAGAATGCAAAAGAACAGAGAGATTAATTTTTTTCAATGATATACTTCAATATGCCCCTAAAATAAAGCCAACTAAAGAAATAGTAAATAGGATCTTTAGTTAAATATGACGGTGAGGAATACCTATCTTCAGTACATAAATAGCTTACACAAACTTCAAAAAGCATATGAACAGCAACAATATCCATTAAGAGAATGGTAGGAAAAAGGACCAAGAATCTGAGCATGGGAAGTAGAAAGGGGATGAGTAAAGAAGGTACTTGACTTCCCACATCCAACTTCCTAGAGGCTTCACTTTTTCCACAAGCACTGAATCCTACTAAATGACTTTTCATAGTCTGTTTCCACTTGCCATATCCTTGCTGCATAATAGTTCTATGTGATCTGCAGCCTAGAGCTACAGCACCCACAGAAATCATTATTTGTTGTTATATAGTAGTTTTTGTTCTAAGAGAACTTCCTCTTCTACCTAAGAGTCTACTGTTAAACATGAGACATTTAGTTTAGGACACACCTAAAAGAAGGGAAGTTCCATAGACCTGGTGACCTTGGCATACACTTGCTTCCAACCATAACCTCCCAGATTCCCAGCACATCCCTGCAGGACCTGATTCAAGAAAGAAGCCAGCTAAAACTTTCATCCCAAACTGTCATCTCTGCTCCCCACTGGCAGTATTTGACTAGCTTGGTTTCACATTTCTGGTTCTTTGTCATGTCAAATATTTACTGTTCATCTTTTAAAAAGCCACAAGTCCCCTGGTAAGTTTGGAGTCTAGCCTCCTCTCTATGTGAGGCATACATATCAATCAGTTGCCTATGTTTCCTGGAAAGGGGGATTCAATTACTTTTTCTGGCTACCTCAGTTATCATAACAAGCCACATGCTACGGAATAAGTTGTCTCAAAATTTACTGGCTTCCAACATTTATTATTATCTTTCGTGGTTGTGTGGATTGACTAGGGCTCGGCTGGGTGGTTCCTACTTGGACGTCTTGTGTCACTGCAGCAGACGATGGCTGAGAGTGAAGCCATGTGCTTGTGTCTCTGAGCCTATGGACAGTGACACTATTGGCTAGGAATACCTGGGAACTCACCTGGGGCCTACTACTTGTGAGCCTCACAGACATTTCCCTGATCAGAGCGAACATTGTGGCTGGACCAGCCCGTGTGGTTCTTACTAAGATTGCAGGACACACCTCAGCCACAACCATCAAGGAATTTTGAAAAAAAAAAATAATAATAATAAAGTTTATTACTCACAAGTTCTGAAGGGTACACAGCATGCCCAGGCCACACAGTGAGGTCAAAGGTAGAGACAGAGAGAGCACAGACCTGAATACCACTTTTATTGGGGTTGCCGGTGAGACAACAAGGGTTTACAGGTTCACTCTTTATTGGTGAATTTAAAACAGAAGAGGAAGCATGAAGCATGGGAGGGAAATACGGTCACTCAAACCGTCAGTTATCTAGGTCATCCAGGACTTTCTAATGTGGGGAACTTCATGGGTGGGGCAGCCTGTCTCTTTATTGAGTTGTGTATGGTAATGTGCTTATTGGAGAAGCACATCTTTGAAATGGATGCCTCAGCAAACAAAAGCTTAATGTCAGGTGCTTACATTATAATTAAAAAAAAAAAAAAAAAGCTAATCATCAGCCACTTCCATTACCTTTGTACACTCAAATGGGCTGGATGAATAACAGGGTTCACTCACAAGTCCGGTCCCTCTGTGTTTTCCATGAGGCCTCTCTCCCAACAGAGTGGTCAAGCTATGTAAGGTTTCAGGTACCCAAGAGAGAGTGTCCCAAGAGCTAATGCTCTGAGAGATCTGGGCAGAAGCTGCAAAGGTTCTTATAGCCTAGTCTCAAAAGGAGGAACACATCACTTCTGCCGAGTTCTATTGCGCAACAGGTCATGAAGAGCAATCAAGATTCAACGGAAGGGGAGTCAGACTCCACCTTTTGATACACTTGAACAGGGAAGAGGAGGAATTGCTTGGGGTCATTTTCGGAGACTATTTCCCACCCTGCTCTTCACCACTTTTTCTTCTTCTCTGTGTTGCTTTGACTTGTGCAATCCAGGTACTTTCGTTTCAACTCAGCTCTTTATCACTCCGTGGGGATAACACATTCAAATAGAAGAATGCTGTTCCTAAGTGATAGGATCTGACTTCTCCAGGGGGCTTCAGAGTCTTTCTTGCTGTACCCATTGAGCTGATAATATGAACTAAGTTGGCTGATATCAAAGTAGATAGCAGCCCAGTACCACAACCACCCCACTGCATAAAGTATGACATGGATCCCATGATCAAGATCAGCTGACTATCTAACGGACAGAACAAGGGAGAGTGCAGGCTGTGTCCCAAAACACAAGCTGTCCTCAATCTGGCATTGGGGTGCCCGAAATACAGAGGTCAAAAGAAACTGAAAAGAGAAATTAGCATACTGCATTTTGAATTAGAAGGGAAACTACTAAGAAGAAAAGAATTTTCGGAAAAGACCCAGAGAATTTATGTGTCACTCTGCAAATCCATGAATTTTTCCAATTTAGATAGTGAATTAGTGTTTCAGATGGCCCTTTCCGAGAGAGAGTGCTATGTACCTAACCTATGGAATGCAGGGTGTCATAATCAATATATCAAGGGGAAAATTCTCCTGATTGAGCTTTAAATTTGCTAAGCAGTTGGCTAAGATGGACGATTGCCTTAGTGAAGTGAAATCCAAGGGGACTTTCTTCATTTCCTGATCTTTATACCAGGAAAGTAAACTATAGCCCATGAGCCAAAATCCCACCCCACCAGCTGTTTTTGTAAATAAAGATTTATTGGACTCAGGCACACTCAATTGTTTACACATTATCTATGGCTATTTTCATGTTACAATCTGAGTTGAGTAAAACCAAAGCTGTTGGCCCTTCACAGAAACGTTTGTCGACACTTGCATTACCACAGTCCTCAGAAAACACTATTTTTTTGCCATAGTTTATGACTAGTAATTCTAATGTGGCCCTAGATTGTAATTTACTGGGCTTTGGCACACCATATATTTTACTTAACAATTATATTGAATGAGGAAATTATTATTTTACCATATGTTGTGGCAGTGGTAATATTTGACCCTGTGATTTGATTATTCATTTTGAATATTGTGTCTGCTTTGGTTTGAAGCAGGTGCTTACCCTGTTTTTGTTTTGATCTGTTCTGTGCCCTCTAATCAAGACCTCCCCACCCAGCGTTTTATAAAAGCAAATAATAGTCAAGGTGTGTCTCAGGGAGAATGAGGTGTAGCGGAAGCAAATTCATCTTGTTTTTCATCTAGACAAAGTGGATCATTGCAATCATGGGGGATCTTCCCAGAGTCAACAGAATGAGGGGTCCCCTTGGGGATCTGGAGCCCAAGCACCTGCTAGTCTGAGTAGCTATAATAACTTCCATTCACTGTGCACCCACCACATATGGTTTTCAGAGCTGCTCACTTTTCATATGTTATTTCATTTAACACTTATAATATATTATTGTTGGAGGAAGTCATCAAGAGGATGTGACCATTGGTTGACCCCCAAGCTGGACCTGGGCAACTGGAGGGTCCTCACCTCCCTTCCCTTGTCCTTGGAATGTATTTTCTGCCCACTGTTCCCACAGTGGGAACCATTTTCAAGGATGCAAGCCTGAGAGAGCAATGTGTTGTTGAGGCCATCCTGCCAGGATGTATGGCTGAACCAGTCCAGACCCCTTATGTAACTGCTCAGATTCTGTCCAGGCAGAGTTCTCCTGGTTACGAAGCCCCCCGAGACCAGCCTTATATGTAAATGTTCCTCACTTATTAAACCTGACTCCTACCAGTCTGGAGTGGCTGCCTCTTTCTTCTCTCTCCCTCTGCCCCTACCTCCCCCACCTAATGGGGCCAGTTTGAGAATCAACTATTATGAGGTTGATTTGGGGACAGACATGTTAAAAAGATACAGAGACAACAAAATAATAAATAATTTGTCTAAAGGTGCATAGCCAGTTAAATGGCAAAGCCACAAATTTCACCCCGGTGCTATCTGACTTCAAAATCTGTGCTTTTAATAACTATGTTATTGTTAATTGGGTTTACCACTATGCATATATGGCCTCAGTAATCTGATAGCTGTGGCAGACTTGAGACCCAAGCAGGACCTAGATACTGTAATTCTGGCTAGGTATGGACACCACTGACAGCTTGTAAAAGAAAAAAAAAATATATATATATATATGAATTACAGTTAAACACTATCTATAGATGTGTCACATTGAAGTTTTCAAGCTTATATTCAAAATACATTTAGTATAGTTAACACATAAAAATAAAATAGACAAATAGAAGTGTGTGAATGGTTGTTACATGTTACATGTTACATGTATCCTGCCCCTGGCAAGATACATGTGAATCAACAATTCTTTCTTTTTATTGCCAAATATCTTCCATTGTATGGAGGTATCAGAACTTTTACCCATATTATATCTATTCACCTGCTGAAGAACATTTTGGTTATATCTAGTTCCTGCTGATAATAAATAAAGCTGCTATGAACATTTGTTCACAGAATACTGCATGGACATTAAGTTTTCAGTTCACCTGGGTAAATACCTAAAAGTGAGATTATTCGATCATAGGATAAGTACATGATATATGAATGACAAATTGCTTTCTCAAGTTGCTGTACCATTTTTCCTTTTACTCTTCCTTCTCACCAACATCTGGCATTGTCAGTGCTTTCCCCCCAAGCATTCTAGCAGGTATGTATTGGAGGCGGTGTCTCAGTGTGGTTTTGATTTCCATTCTCTAATGACTAACAGTACTGTCTCCTCATTTTGCTTTTTTGCTATCCAATATCTTCTTTGGAGAAGCTTACCCTTACCCAATTTTTAACTGAGTTGACTGGCTTCCTGTTGTTGAGTTTTAGGAGTTCTTTATATATTCTAATTCTAGATCCATGTCCTTTATCAACCATGTGATTTGAAAATATTCTTTCCCAGTCTGTGATTTATCTTTTCATTTCTCTTAACAGCAGCTTCCAAAGAGCAAAAGTTTTAAATTTTTGCAGCCTAATTTATCCTTTTTCATTTTTTATTTATGACTTACACATTTGACATCTCATCTAAAAACTCATTAACAAACCAAAGGTTACAGATTTTCCTCCAACATATTCAACATCTGTGTATGTATCTAATTCTATATAAATCTGTTGATTTACTTGTTTTTTTAAAAAAATGTTTATTTCTTCTTTTGTTTCTTTGTGCATTGCAATTTGTGGCTGGAAACAGAACATTTATATAGAACAGAAGCAAGTGAGACGAATAATTTCATGCTTGGAAATAGGTAAACTGCCTGGTGGCTTTTGTGTAGGAATTCTGAGTCAGTCTAGCCAAAATGTGAGCTGGATTTGGATTTTAGTCTTGCTCTGATTACATCTACTATCAGCTTCACATTCCTCTAGTAATATTTTGTACTTAGAATGAGGCCTGGTTTATCAGAGGACTTTTCTTAGTGATTGCTTCACCTTTAACTTTATGCCTTTCCTTTCCTCCTACACCTCAGGACACATCTTCTGGGGCTCTTGACCTTCTCTAATACTAGCTCAGTATGTGTGTGGTATATGGGTTGAGGGGGGAAGAGTATGGGTTGTAAGTGTGGTTCACGTAGCTCAGCCTCATTCTTAGACAGCTGCTCTGATCCTGGGTTTCTCAGAGGTCTTCTCTGTATCCTTATTTATGACTTGGGGAGGCTTAGGTAGCGAATCTACCCCTCCCCAAGGGGGTCTTTAATTATCTAGCCTCAGAATATACTCCTGCCTCTTCCATAAGAGTTTTGGTTTGGTTTGGTTTGGTTTTGTGTTCTTCTCTTCCCATCCCTTAATTGTCGTGGGTCTCGACCTGTGTCCTCAGGGCAACAGACGTTGATCCTCTTGCATTAATGCTTAAAGGTTTTCGTTCCACAGAGGAAAGAGAGGAGAATTATACAGGCAGGGCTCTGTGCCTTTCCCTCAAAAGCTGCTGTTCCCCTCTTCCAAGAATGTATCACAAAGATTGCTTTACCTACGCTCTCATCCTGACCTTAGACTTCCTTGGGAGGACCCGATGGAGGTCTGGGGATAAGAGCCGCAAGTGGATGCAGATTCTCTTTGTTTCAGTGCCTCCTGGGGCCACTATACTTTATGGCGGTCCACACTCAGCCTTCAGTGATTTGTCAAAATTTGTAACTGAATTATTTCTGGCTTGCATGGCAGATGGCATCTGTGGCGAGTACTTATATTACATTCCTCCTTGGAGAGATGTATCTTTCCTGAGATTTCAAATTACTAGTTGGTTGTCCTGAAACCTCATCTTTTTAGTAGATTGCAGAAAGTTGTGAATTTGCAAAACTATTCAGATTTTTTTTTCTTTGTAACAGTGAGATCTATGCTCTTTCTCACTTTCCATATTCTAAATGCAACCTGGAAATCTTCTATTTTATTTTGAAAAATAGAAAAAAAATAGCCATTGAAGATTTTTAAGTTGGGAGTGAAAAGTTCAGATCCGTTTTGCAAGGGGGTGGGAAGGGTTTACTCCAGCTGTGTGCTATACAGAGGGTAGGAGAAAATGAGAGTCCCAAGGCAAGTTGGGAGGTTGTTGGAGTAATCTGGGCAAAAGATGAGCAAACCCCAAACACAGCATGGCATGGGGACTAAAGATAAAGATGTATTTGAGAAGTTTAGGATTTAACAGGATTTCCTGACAGATTGTGGACGTGGGTGCATGGATCCATATTCATGCAATTTAATGTGCTGGATTATGGTGTGAAAAAGAGGGGAGGTTTAAAAAAAAAAGTGCCTATGTTTCTAACCTAGGCAACCAGGAGAATGATGATAAAGGAGTCAAGATGATATTAAGGTTGTAAGCAAAACAGAGGTACAGAGAGCGTTTATCGGTGAGTGTTGATCTTGGAAAACAGGTGGTTTGTTCTCCACAAAGACTGTGAGCAGGCACACAGAGGACCTCAGCCGATCAGTAAATGATTGATCCGTAAATGAATGGATGAGTCGCTGAATCAATATTTCAGAGCCTTAATTGGGAACTATATCTATTTAATAAGACTTATTTGTTCCTTTTTCCTCCAGCAAGGGCAACAGGTTTAATGACCTTTAAAAGAATTCATGGGGGGATAACATGTGTAACTCGAAATGCCCCAGAACACAGGAACTGAGTTACTCTAGCCCTCCCCTGGCTCAGATGCCTGGGGAACTTTCTCATCTCTCTCCCTGCCCCCAACAATCACTGGGATTCTCAAATACTCTGTGCTAACTGCATGGGTCAATTAGTATGAAATTCAATTTGTTACAATCTGTCTGAGGCCACTTAATAAGCCTGACACATAAAACTCGGGTTTGGGGACAATTAACAGAAATTCATAGTGTGAAGGCATTAAGTACCTGTTAGGAATGATGAGAAATATTTAATGCCTGATTCCCAAATCCATCTTTTAGAAACAGGAAGAGGTCATTATATCACAAACAAGTTAATGTCATAGTGATTGTTGCAGGAAAGGTAATGAAAGCACATTGTCTATTTCATGATGTCACAGATTTCCCTCTTCCTTCCTCCGTCAAGCAAGCCTTGATACAGACTCATGCCCACTCAGCTTGGTGCGTCTCATCATGCACGTGGTGTTTTTGAATGAAAGATGAGAATTCCTCCTTTTAGAGGAATTGCCGTCTCGTGGGAAAATGCCCACACCAAACATTTGCTCCTGTAAAATGATGGGGGCTCAACTCAGGGTGGGGGGAGGGGACAGAAAAGGAAGGGTAGGAGGTCACTAACTTGGACTGGAATCATAGAACTTACCCATTCAAATGAATATTGTTCCTCAAACAATCACCATGAAAAAATGAATACATGTCTCAGTCATGTTCTAGTCACTTAGGATATTTTAGACATTCCTCTTGAAGTTATCCTCAGAGAAGATTTGCATGTTATACCAAAAATTTGATTGTCTCTCATTTTATCAAATTATACTAACTAGCTCATTTCTTTCCAAAATGTATTTCGTTGCTTAGTTGTCTGAATAGATGCCCCATGAGACATCTTATCTTAATCTTAAATGAGATTTAAGAAAATCTATCTACATTCACCCCTTATTTGATGAGCATTAGCAGATCCAAATTTCTGAAAAGCCCTTCAATAAACTTATTTAACTCTGTAGACCAGTGCTTCTCCAAGTTAATTTCATCAAACCTAAGACACCTATTATAAGATGTACCATTAATTTATGTAGAAGTTACACAGAAAACAATTTGCTAATTAAGCTGGGACAGGATACTTTCTTAACACTTGGAGGAATTTTTATTTTATGCTTACTGAAATAATTCTTTTAGCATTATTTTGACAATTATTATATATTATTCTTGAATATATAACTATATGTTAAACAAGTCATTCAAGAAATTTCTAAAACTTCTAAAACAGACCCCAACTCTTCTGAGTCACTTTTTGAAAACTTCTAAAACAGACCCCAACTCTTCTCAGTCACTTTAAAAAAAATTATTATTTTTTTAAAGATTATTTATTTACTTGACAGAGAGAGAGACATCGCAAATAGGCAGGCAGAGAGAGGGGTGAAGCAGGCTCCCCACTGAGCAGAGAGACCCAATGTGGGGCTCGATCCCAGACCCAGAGATCATGACCTGACCCGAGGCAGAAGCTTAACCCACTGAGCCACCCAGGCACCCGCTGAGTCACTTTTTATAGCAGAGTAATTGATACCCATGTTTTCCACACTACATCAGCATCTGTGCTTCTGAGAATATGCTGCTGTTTTAAGCATGCTTCGTTCTTTTCTCCATGATTTTTATCCAAGCCACAGACACCTATTGTGCAAGTGTTGATATTTTTGTGTAAGAAAAACAAGCACATCAAAACTGCCACCTAGACAACAGTGATAATAAGGTGCATTTTAATCTTGGAGATGTTAAAATTTGAAAGGCAAAAAAAGTGTTATGGAATCAGTGAAAAACATCACATTCCCACAAGGCTCCCTGTTTGTGGATCCTGTGGAGCTAGGGTTTTGGGGGAGCCTTTAAGAAAGTTGATCTAGCCTGTTTGATTAAGGTTGGATTGAAGCTAATGATAGCCTATCTTCTGTAAAATAAGTACAGAACCACTCTACATATGTCATAACAGCATTGGATGTAGGGAGCTCAGAAGGAAGGTCCTGGAAGGCAGTACACAGGACAGTTGTGAGTGCAGGACCGGGAGCAGCTGCCCTCAGGGTCACATGCACGTTTGACCATTTCTTATCTCAGATCCCAGGCAACGTTGCTTACCCTCCCTCAGGGTCAGTCACCTCATCTTTGCAGTGGGAATAGTAATAATGTGCCTCCCAAGGAGATCTATTCTGAGGCATAGATTATTTAAAAGTTGCAGGGGTAACTGGGTGGCTCATTCCATTGAGTCTCCGACTCTTGATTTCAGCTCTGGTCACCATCTCAGGGTCCTGAGATCAAGTCTTGTATCAGGCTCTGTGTTGAGTGTAGATCCTGCTTGGAATTCCCTCTCACCCTCTCCATCTGCCCCACCCCCAGACCTTGTGTTCTCGCTCTTTCTCAGAAAGAAAAAAAAAAAAATTGTAAAGCTCTGACAACTATCAGCAATCAACAAATCAACACTGTTAGCTATTATTACTTTTCCAGGCATTCATGACAAATAACCACGTTCCTCAATTTAGCTCTGAAAGAATCTCGGGTATTTCTGAGAATTAAAATGACTCTTACAGGATGAATGATTTCTCACGTGAAGAGGTTCCCAACGATGTGTTGCAGGGGCTGATGATGATTACTGAGTGAAGCATTTTAAAAAGTACTTTTGGCAATGGCAGCATTATCAAAATAAGTGCATGACCTCCCACATACCTATTATGAAAGCAGCTAGACTCATTTTCAAAAAACATGTCTCGTGTAATTACTACCATATCCCTCTGCATGGGTAAAAATTGGATAGAAGTTTGTTTTCTGTTTTCTGCATTCCATCCCTCCTCCCTTCCAAGTCCAATCCATTCTAAAGTCTATTGCAAAATGGCGGGGGGGGGGGGTGGTTCTGACAGTGTTGGCTTTTTTTTAATGCATACATTTCACTTACTAAGTATGTAAGTTGGGCAAGCTAATTGATCTTTCTGAACACTGATCTCATCTCTGAAATACGGATGAAAAAGTGCAGACCTCATAGAGTCATTTGAGCTTCCATCATATACCAACATGTGTAAAGCTCTAGTATTGACTAAATGTTGATATTACCATTCGTATGATTAGCATTAAAATTAGCATTGCTACTTTAATTTCTTATTGTAACAAGTTAACATCACCTTGGTGGCTTGAAACAACACGAATGTACTATCTTACAGTTCTAGAAGTTGGAAGACCAAATGGATTTCACTGGGTTAAAATAAAGGTGTCAGCAGGACTGGTAGTTTTTTGTTGTTGTTTTGTTGTTTGTTTTGTTTTTTTCTGAAAGCCTTCAGGGAGAGTATGTTTCCTTGCCTTCTCCAGCTTTAGAAGCCACCCACAATCTGTGGCTTCTGGACCCCTTCCAACTTCAAAGCTAACAATTCATCACTGCCTCACTCTGACATTGTCTCACTTGCCTTCCTCTTTCCGCTTAAGGACCCTTGTGATTACCGTGAGCCCAGTGGGATACTCTCCCCATCCCAAAGTCAAATCATTAGCAAACTAGATGCCGCCTTGCCATGTGACATAGCATATTCAGAGGTTCCAGAAAGGAAGACTTGGGCATCCATAGGGGCGATTATTCTGTCTACCACAATCATCTTTACTCTATCAATTATGTATGGCTACATAACACATTACCCCAAAAGGCAATGGCTCAAAGAAACAACATTTGCCTCACAGTCTCTCTGGGTCAGGAATTTGGGTATAGCTTAACTGGGTCCTCCGATTCAGGATAGGTTGCAACCAGGGTGTCCACGGAGGCTTGAGTCATTACAGGACTTGCCTGGGGGAGGGTTGAATTCAAGCTCACTTACCTGGTGGTTGGCAGAATAAGTTCCTCATGGGCCATTGGCCACAAGCTTCCCTTAGTACCTAGCCACATGGACCTCTCCATGGACAGTGTTCACAACAGCAGCTGGCTTCATCAGAGCTAGCAATCAAGATGGGAGAGAGAAAAGAAAGCTGGCTAAAAGAACAGAAGTCACAGTCTTTTAGAATAAAATCTCAGAAATGACATTCCATCATCTTTCCTATATTTTATTCATTAGAAGAAAGTGACTGGGTCCAGTCCATATCCAAAGGGAGGGTTTTTCACATGAGCATGAATACTGGTGGCAAAATCATTGCAAGTCACTTTGGAAGCCCACCTGACACAGTCACCATCATTGTTTCCACCAAATCCATCTGCTTCAACTGGTCATATTTGAGCCCAGACTCATTTCCAACTCATTATATCAGACTATCTGGAGGTGGCGCCCAGGCCCTGTCCTTTAAAAGGCCTCCTTTTGTGATTTTACTATGCATCCAGCCTGGAGAGCCACAACTCTGCACCCCACAACTACCATGGTAACTTATGTACAATGCACAGTGCCTGTCATTCTCTATCAAAAATCCTGTCGCACATTTTTGATCATGTACAGCAGAGGGTAGAAGCTCAACACTCATTTGTAAGTCCCTCTCTGACTCACATCCACCTCCTCAAATTTCTCTGCACCCATCCCACCTCATTCACTCACACGCTCCTTTAATGCCTCACAGCTTACATCCCTCCCCAAGCATAGGGCTGTTTGCCAACACCGTGCCTTGGCAGACGCTATTCTCTCTGCCCACAGGTCCAAGCGACTCCCAGGACACACCTACATTTTTAAGAAATGTAGTAATTATTGGCCATGTTCAAGGGAATGCTTATACAATGTTTATAAGGAAGCTTATTGTCCAAAGAGCAACACTAAAAATCCATGACTTACCAATTAGCTTAGGCAGAGAATAGTGCCTTGAGCTTTGAAGTTTCCTTGTGCTCATTCTGTGTCCCATTCCTTTCACCCCGTCACAAAAGGAATCAAAGCCCTCAATGCTGTGTTTATAATTCCCATGCTCTTATCCAAAGTTGTAAATCCCCAATAACAAAGTGACTCAGTTGTGCACACTGCATGGAGTCATGCCCTAGTGTTCTCCGGAGCGTCACCCATTTTGTTCTTGATAGCTAAAGCACATCTCTTTCTACCACAGTACAGCAACCAGTTTTTAAAAATACATCTCAGTTTATTTATTTACTCCATTACTGATAGAGCTGGAATACTTCCAGAATTTCTGCCATCAATGACACCCCTGTTGCAAATTACTGTCTATGTCCCATGGTGTCCATGTGAAAATGTTTCTCTGGGGGGTATATCTAAGAATATCTAAAAAAAAAAAAAAAAAAAAAAGTAAACTTGATGGCCCCCTTGATATGGGATGTTTGGGTTTATTAGATACCATTAGGGTTTTCCAACATATTTATGCCAATATACATTTCCCCTGGCAATGGATGAATGTTCCTACTGCTCTATATGCTTATTCATCACTTAATATCACTAGACTTTAATTTTTGCCACTCTAGTGGACCTGAGTAGTGACGTAAACACTGACGAGTGGAACACCTTTTTTACATTTGTTCACCACTCAGGTTGCTTCTTCCGGAAAGTGCTAGACAAGTCTTTTGCCTGTTTTCCTAAGGTGAGCTTTTTAAGTTGGAGGAGTTCTTTATGTACTTTGAGACCTCATGATTATGTTCTGTGGTTTGTCTTCCACCCTTTTTATGGTGCATTTTGATAAACAGATGCTCTTTTCAAGTAATATTCATTTGATTTGTCTTTCAAGTTATGACCTGATTTTTATGTCTTCTTTAAGAAATGCCTACCTATGTAAGGTCAGAAAGCTATCCTCTTCTATTGTCTTTTTAAAAATTTTTATTCATTTGAAAGAGAGAGAGAATGAGAGAGAGAGAGAGAGAGAGAGAGCACATGAGCAGGGGGAGGGTCAGGGGAAGAAGCAGACCCCTGCTGAGCAGAGAGCCTGATGTGGGACTCGATCTCAGGACTCCAGGATCATGACCTGAGCTGAAGCAGTTGCTCAACCAACTGAGCCACCCAGGCACCCCTCTTCTATTGTCGTCTAAAAGATATAAAATTTTGATGTTCCAATTCAAATTTTTAACCTTATAAGATATAATCTTATTTCCATGTGAAGTAAAAATTAAAAATTCCATCATTTCACTATGGTTAATTGGTTATTAGAGCATTATAAATTTATTAATTACATAGTCCATCATATGTGGATCCTCAAGGCCAGTTGTTTTATAAATAAGGTTGACAATAACATGTTTCCCTTTCTGGCTTCTTGATTCTGTTTCATTTGCCAAATTGTCTATCACTGAACTGCATCATTTATTATAATTTTATACTTTTATAATTATTTTTGTCTGATAAAGCAAATTCTTATTCTTTAAAAAAAAAAAAAAAAGTATCCTAGCTATTCTTTGCCCTTTGAGCTCCCCAAATTTTGAAATCAACTATTTATATTTAGGACGTTAATTGTGTTCTGTTTTGATATTAACTCAAGTTTTAGAATGTCAAAGGATAGGTGATGCCAAGAGAAATGACTAGACACACACAAATGCACACACGCACACACACACACACTCTCACAGGGTGCAAAACTTACATTTGTTCCCTTTGACATGCTAATCAGGCTGTTGACTCTTGGGGAAAGGGCAGGGTTTCAGACATGCCCTATTTATTTATTTATATTTTTAAAAGATTTTATTTATTTAATCAATTTATAAATTTAAGAAATAATATGCCAGGTGTCCCTACAAATACTTAAAAAAAAAACTCACATATTAGTGATTAGAATTGATCCTAGAGCAGCTTGGTTGTTCAGTCAGTTGAGCATCAGATTCTTGGTCTCAGCTCAGATCTTGAACTCAGGGTTGTGAGTTCAGGTCCCATGTTGGGCTCTGCACTGTACATGGAGCCTACTTAAAAAGAAGGGGGAGGGTCAGTGGGTTAGTTGTCTGCCTTTAGCTTAGGTCATGATCCCAGTGCTGTGGGATCAAGCCCCACATTGGGCTCCCTGCTTAGTGCGGAGTCTGCTTCTCCTTCTCCTCCTCCCCCTGCTCATACACTCTCTCGGGAGCTCACACTCTCTCTCAAAAAAATAAAATCTTTAAAAAATAGAAATTAAAAAATTAAAAGAAGGGGGAAAAACTGTTTTCAACTGACTGAAAGATTTGGAAAGAGTCTCAGCTTTATGACATTGAATATTCTAATCCATAGATAGAATATGTTACTTTCTTTATACAGGTTTTCTTTAATATTGGTAACAAAGTATCAGAATTTTCTCCTTAAAGTGTTTTATATCTTTTGTTAAATCTATTCCTATTTGTGTTTTTCTTGACACTATTGTAAACATTTTTTTTCTTTTTTCTTTTTTAAATTTATTTTCATCGTATCAGTATTCATTGTTTTTGCACCACACCCAGTGCTCCATGCAATCTGTGTCCTCTCTAACACCCACCACCTGGTTCCCACAACCTCCCACCCCTGCCCCTTTAAACCCCTCAGATTGTAAACATTATTTTTTAAAAATTTGCTTTCTCTCCAGTACTTCTGTATGGAATTGTAACTGATTTTACATTTTCTGTCTAGCAAGCTTGTTAAGTTCTGTTATAATTGTAGTAATTTGTCTATATATTCTTTTGCATTTTCTATAGAAGAAATCTTATCAGAGAATAATGAAAGGTTTATTTCTTCATTTCTAATCTTCATAAATTATAAATTATTCTGGTTTTTCTACATTGGTCAGGGTTTCCAGGAAAATGTTGACTAGAAGGAGTGATTATAGTTATACTTTTCTTATTCCTAATTTAAAAGAAATTCTTTATTTACCATTATATATGATATTTTCTTTGTTTCTTTTGAATACCTGATATCAGTTTCTTGTAAGGCCTTTAATGAATAAATATTGAATTCTATCCAATGCTTTTTCTACAGCGAATGAACTGCTTTTATGATTTACTATTTTTCTCTTATAAGCTTTATGTTGATTTTCTAATGTTAATCCAACTTTTATTCCTTGGAACCAACCCATTTTGATCATGATGTATTTTCTTTTTATTGGATTTTTAGATTTAGTTACTAATATTTTATTTATACTTTGCACTTATGTTCAAGTTAAGCTGGCCTATAATCTTCTTTTTTCATAGTGCCTTTGTAAGGTTTTGGAATCAAACTTATGCTAATATCCCTAAATGCATTGAGTATTATTTCTTTTCTTTTCTCATTTCTTTTCTTTTCTTTTACTTTGCTTTTATATGCTCAGGAATAGTTTGTATAAGATTAATGTTTTTTTCTTGAACATCCAGTAGATCTTTGTTGGAAAATCTTAGTTATTTATTCAATTAGTTTAATGGTTATATCATTATTTAAATATTTAATTTCTTTATAAATCGGTGTTTCTGTCTGAAACCTGGCAGTCTTTCAGTTTCAGTTCAAGTCCAAAGGCAAGAAAAGACAATACCTCAGTTCAACTTGTTGGCAAGAAAAATCCCTTCTTATTCAGCCTTTTTTTTTTTTTTAAAGATTTTATTTATTTATTTGACAGAGAGAGATCACAAGTAGGCAGAGAGGCAGGCAGAGAGAGAGAGAGGAGGAAGCAGGTTCCCTGCTGAGCAGAGAGCCCGATGCGGGACTCGATCCCAGGACCCTGAGATCATGACCTGAGCCGAAGGCAGCGGCTTAACCCACTGAGCCACCCAGGCGCCCCTCAGCCTTTTTGTTTTATCCAGGTCTTCAACTGACTTGATGAGGCCCACCCATATTAGGGAGGGAAATGGGCTTGGCTTTACAGTCTACAGCGTCAAACATTAATTTCATCCAGAAACAACATCAGAGACACATTCAGAATATTGTTTGGCTCAATGTCTGCACATTCTGTGGCCAAGCCAAGTTGACATATAAAATTAACCATCAGTTTTGGTTTGTGGTTACATCACACCAGTCTGCTGTTGCTATAACATTGTCTTCTTCCTTTGACTTTCTTATCTTCCTATAGGACCCTGTGACTACATTTAGGGTAGGACTGGGTAATTGAGAATGATCTCTTGATCTTAAGATCTCAAGATTCTTAATCACATCTGCAAATATTTTATGGTTTTGCTGCTCTTGTTGTTGTTTTCCCACTTAACATAATAGTTACAGATTCCAGCAATAAGAATATATATGGAGGACAGGCATTATTCAGCTTACTGTATTAAAGAAGTACTTTTCAAGTCTCTTGATACTTTCTATTTTAAGTTTTACCATTGCCTCCTTTCATGTGATATTGATTCCTTATTCACTTTTTCACTTCTTCAGTAGGATACTAAATCATTATATTCAGCATTTTCCCATTTCTAGTATTAGAATTGAAAGCTAAGTGTTTTCCTCAAAATACTGTTTTAGATGCATCCACAAAATTTGATACATAGAATTTCCACTATTGTCTAATTCTAATGAATTTAAATTCCTTTTTTGATTTCTCCTTTGAACCATGAGCAATTTGGAAGTGCGTTTCTTCATTTCCAAACACGTGAAATTCTTCTAGTTCTCTTTTGGTATTGCTCCTAACCTGATTGCATTATGTGATCTATAGGATGTTTGTTCTTCAAAATTGGTTGAGACTTGCTCTATGGGCCAGTATGTGACCAATTCTATATAACATCAAATAGACTTTTACAGAACACATGATTGATCATTGGGTTCAGTTTCCTCTACAGTTTACAACCTGTAATCCTGCTTATGAGCCTCAGTCAATTTGGATGTTCATTTCCTCCAAGAAGCCTTCCTGACCACTGGGCTAAGTGTCCTCTTGTGTTCCCTCATGCACTCCATGTATAATGAAACACAGTTTTGTTCAATATTGTAGAATCTGTTCATTTACTTACCTGTCCTGTAAGTTTTTTAACATCCTCAAGGACAAGGAGCAGATGCTATTTATCTTTGTTTTTCTTGTTCCCACTAATATATCTGCCGTATTGGCTCTCAGCAAATAATGATTGAACTAAACAACTGAATGAGGCTAATTTTTTAAGAAGTTTGCCCAATTCTCCTCTTCCATGTAAATGATGCCCACTGCACTCTAGAAATAGTGCCAATCTGCCACATTAAATTCAGCGGACTGGAAGGCAAATTTTCTACTCTATTGAGAAGTTTTATTTACTGAGACAAAAGTGCCTATTTTTCAAAGTCATATGCAGGTCACTGAACTGAGAACACATAATCTTTGAGTTTGGTTTTTGGTTTCTAACAAGTACATGTGCTTAATTCTGCTAGGATTACAGTGTTGTATGAAAACACAGGTGAGCCACTACAGAGCTTAATTGTATGACATTAATAGGACATAATCATGTCATACCTAAAGAGAAGAATCTCACTTTAATTAATTGTAGACTCTGAGTTGGGGGAAAAAATTAAAATCTTCCGGTCTAGCCTAATTCTTATGTCTCTTCGCCAAGAACCTAGGCAAGGATTAAAGGTTTTGCTTGAATATCTTCAGTGATGGACGACTCACTCTCTTTAACATTTTTTTTTAAGATTTTATTTATTTATTTGACAGAGAAAGAGCACAGGTAGGCAGAGAAGCAGGCAGAGAGAGAGGGGGAAGCAAGCTCCCTGCTGAGCAAAGAGCCTGATGTGGGGCTTGATCCCAGGACCCTGAGACCATGACCTGAGCTGAAGGCAGCAGCTTAACCCACTGAGCCACCCAGGTGCCCCGCTTTAACATTTTTAATATCAATATTATTGCCTATCAGGGATGTGCTAGCCTGACAGTGAATTAATGTGATTTAATTAGATGAAAAGAATACAATAATTTTCGGAACTTAGTAACAGTCCTCTTTCCTCTACACAAAGGAATCCCTCTATATATAATCTGTTTTTCTCAATCTTGAGTGTGATCACAAGTCAGATCTACCATAGCATCACAGCTTATCTACTATAAAAGGCAATATCCAAACTAAGCAAAATTCCTATGCAAAACTCTAGTTTGGGCTATTCAATAGGAAAAAAGTTTAATTAATTTCATAAAAACTGCAACATTGAAAATTTCTCAATTTGGAACATAGCAAGTATTAGATTGTGGCACTTGTTAGTAAAATTTAATTTAAATATAGTTAAAGATTTTAAATTCCCAAATATGTATACAAAATTTAGAAATCCTGAGTGCTCTCAATCCAGAACTAGAGAATTCTAAAATGCATAAAAATGTTTGTGATTCAAGTAAGGTTGAATAATGCTGGAATGTTTCCAAATACAGGAGTTCCTAGAGGTAAGAATGTTTGGGAAGTATGGTAAAGGTGAAGGATAATAGCACATTTATACTAGAAAATGCCTAGCATATATACCCCAAGGCCCATCAGTATCTATCTTTTCCCACCAAAGGCTTTTACCTCAGTTTATAATAATTTTACTACAAACAAACATAGTCCATACGTTAAACTTTCTCTATATCCATGTCCTTTGCTACTTAACTCTGCAGCACCCTCATACTTCATTGGTACATGAGTCCTATGACTTGCCATCAGCAAAGGGATATCAACAAATGTGACACACAGAGAGGTTCCAAGAGGGTTCGAATATAGAGACAGCCTTAGCTCTTGCACCTCTGCCTTTCCCATGAGAACATGCCTAGGCTAGCCTGCTGGAGGGACAGGAGTCATGTGGACCAAAATCAAGTCTCTCCAGCTAGCTACCAGGCAACCCACCAAGCAACCCACAGTTGCAACACCTATCTTCTGACAGACTACCCAGACAAAAAAGCAATTTCAGTTTAGACCAGAAGAGCTGTCCAGACTAGATTGCTGACCTGCAGCATGAACTAAACAACAATAACAATGACAAAAATCTCTTGTTTTTAGTTAATATGTTTTGAATTTGACTCAATATCTGTTTATTTCCTCCCCCACCAACCCCCGTCCTTTATCACCACAAAACATCCCCTGCTTTGACAGCCTGGAGACTCAACTCTTGGAGTGGATAAAACAGCATTAAAAAGAAAGAAAAAATTTTCCTCAGAGCAAGGGCTGGGACTCATGTGGCAAAATGGAGATTAACTGAGCCAAGATACTAACTCCAAAGTCTCTCTGCTCATAAACACTCTCCCCACTATTCCCACTTCCTCAGTGCACCTGGAAGTAGGGCTTGTGATTTAACCACATCCCCTGAGTTCACATCAACCCTAATAATGGATATTACCCATGCAATATGAAACAACAGGGGGAAACAGAAATGTGAATCACAACCATTAAAACAACAACAACAACAAAACCAAATGAAGAAACCCCAAAAAACTCTGAAAGCCACATATTGAGCAATTTTTCTAGTTGAAGTAGAATAAATGCACATGAGAGAAAAAAGGGTTTTATGTATTCACACTTAAATGTTCAAAGAGAGAAGTTAGGGTATTGGAAGTGCCAAGGAGAAATAAGCAATTATAGAAAAGAATTAATTGGAAATAAGTGGTATAAAGATAGAATTGTTGAAATAAAAGCTGAATAGATAAGCTAAATAATAGATGAGATCCCATTAAAAAGTGAAAAACTGAGCTGAAATATCATGCCTAAGACTTTCACAGAAGGCAGAAATATAGCATTAAGTAAAAAAGAGTACTTTAAAAAGTTAAGGAAGATCAAGGGTAGGAGAAGATGTATTGATAGTACCATAACAAATATTATAAAATCAGAGAAAAAAAATAACTAAAGGAGAGGATATATATAAATAAATTATTTGGAATATCCCCAAATTAAAGAAATATGTAAGAATCAGATTAAATAGGTTCATAGAGAGAAAAGTAAAAGCTGTAACTAGTTGCCACATTAAAGCATGTCCAAATGAAAAGGAAAAATCTCCGTGAAAAAGGCAAATCACCTGGAAGGAAATGACAAGAATTGTGTATACTTGAGATGAAAAATGATGCAAAACAACATAGTGATGAAGAAAAAGAATTGCAAATATAGAATACTTTAACCAGCTAAATGATCACTTAAATAGGAAACCTAAATAGCAATATTCTTTTTTTTTTTTTTAAAGATTTCATTTACTTACTTGACAGAGAGAGAGAGAGAGAGAGAGCACAAGCAGGGGGAGCAGCAGAGGGAGAGGGAGAAGCAGACTCCCCACTGAGCATAGAGTCTGATGTGGGGTTCAACCCCAGGACTCTGAGATCACAAGCTGAGTCAAAGGCAGATGCTTACCTGACTAAGCCACCCAGGTGCCCCTGAAATAGAAATATTCTTAAAAATAAATGCCTCGGAAATTTTACCACAGCTAGAGTCTCTCTGAAGGAACTCTTAAAGTACTCCAGCAGTAAGACAATGAGAGCAGTAACATGTAAGAAGCAACCTAATAAAAATATTGCTGCATAAATAAATAATAACCAATTATACACTCTCCCCCCAAATTATTAAAGTGTATCCAGAGTACATTTCTTTTTTTTTTCCCTTTAATTTTTTAAGATTTATTTATTTATTTATTTGACAGAAAGAGAGATTACAAGTAGGCAGAGAGGCAGGCAGAGAGAGAGGGAGAAGCAGGCTCCCTGCTGAGCACAGAGCCCGCTGCGGGTCTCGATCCCAGGACCCTGAGATCGTGACCTGAGCCAAAGGCAGAGGCTTAACCCACTGAGCCATCCAGGTGCCCCAAGTGCATTTCTAAGTGATAACTATATGTGAGGATGTAGAAGGACCCAGAAGAAAGACCAGAGATTGTATGAGGAAATTTTACTTTAAAGGAAGACCAAAGTTGACAAATGTTAAGAATTTGGCTGGGGTAAAATTATAATTACAAGCCTCAATAAGTTCAGGATAACTGACAAAATTCAAGTGGAACATAAGACCTTCAGACGACCAAATAAAATTTATCTATGCCGGTTAGTAAAAAATGGGAACAAAACCAGTAAGAACGTGTTATTATTAGAAAACATGAAATGAGATTCAGAAATAACTAAAATGTGTAACAAATTTAACTGAGTTAAATACACCCATCAAAAGACAGAGATTTCAGCCAGATAATTTGACAGGGACTATGCTAACTGTTCACCCTCATTTTGTCTTCTTGGGCAGAGAGAAAGAAGGAATATCCTAGTCTGCCCAACAGCTAATTTGGGGACAAATGACTGAGTCCTGGACTGTTGATGGGCCAGAAGTGCTATAAGTCATTCTTAGGCTTGGTCCTTAAAAATATGATGCCCTAATTCTCCTTTCCCCAGTGATCAATCCAAGAGCCTATGTATTACAGTTCTCGTTTCATCTGGACCCCTGAATTGCTTTTGGAGTAGAACCATGGGGGGCAGTCATGTTTCCCATATGTAAGTGAAAATGGTGAATCACTGTTGTATTCTTTTGGGTTTTGATTTCTAACCACATACAAATATAGCTTCATCCTGACTAATATTGAGGAAAAACTCCAGCCATAATTATTTCTAAGACACAATCTGAATAAGGCAGGATCTTTCAAAACCCTGGAAATTTTAAAGTAAAGATATTATTCAAGGACACCATCCCCAGCCCTGCATTGGTAAAGATCTGGCCTCTCCGATACTGAATTTAGCTCAAGAATCAAGAATACTGTATCTATATGCCTCTTCATTAAGGCAAAATGATTTGTGTAAAACAGTGTAAGCCCTTTAAGAATTGCACAGTGAGCCTGAAATAAAAAGACAGAAGTGTGATAAAAATTTAGTATTTTGCTTCACCCTGGCAGGGCACAGGCTTTCTGGAAACTGTCCCTTGCAGCAGGAACCACGTAGAAACAAAGCAATGAAGCAGTCACGCAAAGACAGGTTTCTGTCCTTGGTTGCTTTATCACCTTCATTCCATTAAGCTCTGATGCTCTTATTAAATAAATAAATGATTTATAAATTTATAAATCACACATTTGTAGCAGGTGAGTTTGGTGTTCTTTTCTCATCAACTCACAGGCTGGTGTGCCACACCGAACACACTTAAAATGAAAAAGAAGAAAGTGAAAAATAACATACCAGGCGCATGTTGCAGAAAGAAACATGGCGCAGCAACATTAATTTCAAACTAAATAGGATTTAAAGCAAAAAAAAAAAAAAAGGATTATAGAAAAAGTTTACCTTGTATGTGTGTTGATAAAAGGAAGAAAAGATCTAAAAGATATGATCATCATAAAGATATTAGCATAAAAATATATACATAATCCCTGTGAATTGCAACCTGCAAATCATGAGGAGAAAAAGCCAAATCAGTAGTTGTAGTTAGAGATTATAAACCCTGCATATCAGAAACAGATAGCTTAAGGAAACAAATTAAAAATTCATATACTTGATAATTAATAACTGTGAAGCAGAAGATACACAAGCAGCTTTAAACCCAGTGAGCACACTTTTCCTTTTCCAAGCACACATAAAACATTCATACAATTCAATCAACTAGTGAGTTCCCATAAAAGCTTCAAAAAATTGCAAAGAAGCAATATCTTACAATGTTTCCCAACTACTGTTTAATAAAATAAAAAATCAAAACCAAATGTAAAGTTTATGAAAACCCCAAATATCTGTAAACCAAGACACCATAGAATTACACAGCACTCGGATTAAAGAGAAAGTCATATGTGAAAATAATAAATTTGCAGATAAGTGAGCATAAAAACATGCCCTGTCAAAATTCCTAGGAACAAACAAAAGCAGTACTATAGGAGGCATATATGTACTAACAAATAATTATCAGAAGGCAATAAAGGTTATAAATAAATGAGTTAAATATTCTCCCAAAACACTAGGGAGAAAAAAGGAATAAATTCAAAGAAGGAAAACATTATGACCATAAGGAAAGAAATTAATAAAGTAGAGAAGAAATTACAGATAACAATAACAGCACATATTGTGTACAAAGTGCTATTCAAGGTGCTTTACATATATTGACTCACTCAATCTTCACAGCAACACTTAGAGCATGTAAAATTATTCATTCTCATTCTACTGACAAGTAAAGCAGTGCACAGAGAGATTACCTAACTTTCCCAAGCTCACAAAGCTAATAGGGAACAGAGACTGATTTATAATCTGCTCTTATCAACTGTGCTATACTAATCCAAAAGCTGGTTTTTCTTTTGAGAAGACTCTTAAACTTAGATAAACCTCCAGGAAGATTGATCAAGGAGAGAAAGAGAGATTGAGAGAGAGTAAAAGAAAGAAAAGGAGGGAGAGAGAGAGAAGCATTGCTTTTCCAGGATAATTAGGGATCACTGACAAAACAAACCCTAAATCTTAGTGGCATAACATAATAAGTGCTTATTTCTTGCTTCCATCACAATTGTTGGTCAGTGACATCCACAAGGCAACAACTCTCGTCAAGCAGTGATCAGGGGCCCATGGAAGCTGTAGCAGCAGAAGAAGAAGGATGAGAAACACTGGCTCTTAGCTTCCTTGATTTGAAAGTCACACTCTGCTTATCTTTCTTGGGTTTGGGCCAGCCAACAGTCACATGTCCTTGCCCAAAATGATAATGAGGCTGGGAATGTAGGAAAACACATGCATTGCTTTGGTAATAACTAGCAACCTCTGCGATTGTTAGAGGATGTCACCAAGAGGATGTTCTTGCTGCTGACCCAAGCAAGCTGGACCCAGGTGATCAGGGGGTCCCCATGCCTTCCCTTTGTCCCTGGAAGGCAAGTTCTGCCCACCGTTCCCACAGTAGGAGCTGTCCCAAGGGTGTAGCCTTGAGAGAGTAAGGTGTTGCTGAGACCATGTGGACAGTGTACATGACTGAACCCAAGCAAGGCTACTACCTAAATTCTTAAACTCTTAAATTCTGGCAGGCTGCTATAGAGACTACCTGTTTTGTGGTTGCCCAAGACAAGCCTTGTATGTGGGTTCTCTTGCTTATTAAACCTGCCTCCTAACAATCTGGAGAGGTCAGCTCTTTCTTCAGTCTCTCCCCGCCTATACAAAGACCAGGAAATAAGGTGGCGGGAAAAAGAAAAAGTAAATGCAGTAATGTTTAAAAAAAAAAAATTAAAAAAACTACAAACACACTTTAAATATATATCTTATTTTTTTAAAGGACTATTTCCACTGAAATAAATGTATCATACTAATGCACGTTGGTATAAGGCGGTGAGGGGCATATAAGAACTCTGCATCTTCTGCTCAATTTTTTCTGAAACGTAAGATATCTCCAAAAAAAAAGTTTGTTAAAAAAAGAAAAGCAACACAGCCCCACACCTATCTCACTTATAAATATAACTGCCCAAATCTTAACACCAATATTAGTTGAACAAACCCAGTATTATGAAGTATTATTTAAATAACTATACAATGATGATGTAAGGTTTACACCAAAAATAATATGATGAGGACTTAGACTAGATGGTGGAATAGGAAGATCCTGAATTCCCTTCCTACTAAGAGCTCAAGGATCATATGGGTCACATCCCTTTGAAAAAACTCTAAAAACTAGATGACCTGTTCTCACAAAGGATAAAAAGATCACACACAGACAGGTAGGAGAGGCAGAGACCACTGATCTCACCAGAAACCCCATCCCCGGGGCAGAGTGACACAGGATAAAGAAGGATCTCACCAATCCACTCTTCTTTTGCAGAAGTGAGGGGTTGGTGTCCATATCAGACACCCCAACCCTTGGGATCTGCAGAAGAGAGACAAGCCCCTAAAATGTTTAACTTAGTAAACCGAGAGGGCTAACAACATTCAAGGGACCCAAAGGGCTGTTCTTACTCACCCTGAGGCCCAGTGAGAAAATAGCAGTTTGAAAAGCACCTAGTGGGGGGCGCCTGGGTGGCTCAGTGGGTTAAAGCTCTGCCATCGGATCAGGTTATGATCTCGGGGTCCTGGGATTGAGCCCCACATTGGGCTTTCTGCTCAGCAAGGAGCCTGCTTCCCCTTCTCTTTGCCCGCCTCTCTGCCTACTTGTGATCTCTCTCTCTCTCTCTGTCAAATAAATAAAATCTTTAAAATAAAAAAATGAAAAGCACCTAGTCTATATATGAAAGAAGATTAATGTGTTAATCTAACAGCATCGCTAGAAGGAACAGTAGAAACTCTCCCTAGAGACAAAGACACTTGGCATGCAGCATTTCTATCTCCTTCCCCCCAGCATAAACATGGGGTCACATGTAGGTACCAGCACAGCATGGACACTACCTACCTAACCTGCTTAGACCAAGCCCCACCATGCCCCATCCCGCACCCAGGTCTCATTTTCCAGAAGCTGTTTCCCTTAAGCCCACCTTAAGGAACATTCTTTAAAGAGAGGATCCTAATTCTCTGAGAGGATGGGGTCCATTCTTTGATTGATGTGCAGAAGCTTCTTAAACACAAAATGACTTCCAAAAACAGATCTACCAGAATCTCTATAGCATGCAAATAAAGTCTTTAGTAAAAACTTTGTTCTTCTGAGTGGGTAACATTAACTTAGTCCATGTGCCAACAATACAATTTGGACCTAACTGTTCTTTTGCATTTTGTACCAGAGATGTGGCTCACATTTTAAAAACAAAAGTTGTAAGATCTCTCTTTGCATTTGTCTATGTGCTATGTATGTGTATATATGTATGTTATAGAAATGGACTATTTTTCTAGCTCTGGATGGTATTGCCACAATTAATTTGTAAAAAGCTCTATTTATTGGCTTAATAATTAAGCATTTATATAAATCATGTATATTCTCAGAAATTAACCCAAACGTTTTTCCAAGTTCAGGATCTGAAATAATCTGATAAATAGAAGCTAATTAATGAAATTTAATTAATTTAATGAAAGGATGCTTGTCTTCAAAACTCGTCAACAAAAGTAAGGCAGCTCAAAATGATGATTAACTTACTAACCCAAGCGTAATTGTTAAAAACAAGTAATTTAATATAAATAAGATCAAGTGTATACTAAGCTAAACTAAATAATGGAGATTTATTGAATATCTAAATCATTTCCAAATAAGATAAACATTAAATGCTAAACATAAATTTATCTACTTTTGGCTTTTTAATTTTTACAGAGAGACGTAAAATATCTGGGCCTCTTAATGAACTGAAACAAAACTATAATGAGGAAGAATATACTTCTGAAACATTTAAAATTTATTTGTAAGTTTGCTAGTCTACTTCAGGTGCTGGTATATGCCTGTTTCCTAGTGTTCACCAGAAAACATAGATTACAAATAGGTTAAAAAGTGGAAAGAAGAGCTGAGAATGCAAAATGAAGCAAAGAGAAAATATCAGAACCCTCGGAGTAATAATACAGTATTACAGTAGCTGTGCATCAGGACCCAGAAAACGGGGCAGATAATGCAGGTACTGAAGCAGCAAGTGTCCCTTCAAAAGGTGAAAAGCAGAGGAACTCCCTTGAGAGCTTTCTCCTCCTCTGGAAATATCTACTGTAACTTCTTGTTTTTCAAACTGTGGTCACACACCACTGGGAGGTTATGATGACCATTTATTTAAATAGAAAATGTGCGTAGTTTCTATAACTATGCATGTCTGTGTATGAAGATAAATGGACAATAAATACAAAAATCTTCAGTTTTATCTGTAATTTACAGGTGGATTTATTTATTATCTATATATCAATAAAGAGAATCATTTCCTAAAGTACAAAATAGAGTATGACATGGCATATATCGAAAATAGGAAATGCGTGTCAGCTCATTCAACTTTGATTTCAGTTACTTATATTGTTTATAGTGCATACGAATGCGCTGGTCATGATATACACTGTATTTCTTGCTGCAGAATGATCCAACATATTTGAAAGTCACTGTGCTTATACCACACTTAACTAGGCAACAAGAGGATCTGTGTGGCCCCCTGAAAAGCCTAATTCAGTACAAGCCCCCTTGCTGTCCTGTTCAGGCACAGTGACAACTTCTCAAATTCAGGCTGTGGTCACTGTTTGATACGCTCATACCCTGTTGTCTTGGTTTTTCACGTTTGCAACTAGTCAGCAATCTTTTTTTAAAAGAGCTCCTTCCATTTCTTCCTGCCTTATTTCTTATTTCTTTCTACTTGCTAGGCTGGAAATGACTGGTGGTGGCTTCCAGAACATTTATAGCTTTACCATCAATTTAGAAGCTGTCCCATCTTTCAAATCTTTATTCTTTCCTCAACTTAGAGCAACCTACATCAGCAGTACTGTGGGACCCTGTGGCCCCTGACTCTTGGGTCATTCCCAGTCTAGCAGAGCAAATCTCATAATGTAATTTCCAAAAGGTGCAGGGTTTATTTTAACTAAGTTATGTAGAAGGAGTTTATATTCATTTAATGCAGGGCATAGGCAATTATGCTATCCTCTCAGAGTAAAACTGTAATTATTCTGTAACAAGTGCCTTACATCTTGTCTATTCTAGAGAAGCTTTGTAAGCTTTGAAATCAAGAAAATAGCATTTGAACTAATAAAATTGAAGTCACTAACCAAAAAAAGAGGGCTTTTTTTTTTAAACAAAACTATGAGAAATGATAAAGATGAAAGGGAATTACTATATATAAAAAGTAGGATGTATGTTTTTGGTAAAAGAAGGGATGAGAAATGAAGATGCATTTTTGGTAAGGGAGAAAAAAGAAAGTAATTTTGTCCTAAAGTAAAATGATTTTTCCTAAATAAGAAAGGGGAAAGATAGTACAAAACCAAAATGAATATGGAAAGTTATAGAAGGTTTATGGAAAATAAATCTTGAGAAGGAATTTTATGTGTGATCAAGCTAAGATTAGAATAGATTTATTTAAGTTAAAGATAAAAAAAGGAAGAATTTTAATATCAAAAGTACATTGGTACAAAACAAGAATTTTTCTCTCTGTTAAGAGGATAAGTTTTCTTAGACTGTTGGTCTGCTTTTAATAGGAATAGAAAGGATTTTCTTTAACTTTAATGTAATCTGTCAAGAAAACAAAGATTCTATGTTTTGTCTTTATCAGGTCTTTACTTAAGAAAACTGAGTCTTCTCTATTACTAAGGCTAAGGGTCTTTTTTGTACAACTATGTAGCATTCTCTGTAGGTTAAATTTCATGGGAAGCATTGTCAAATAAGAAATGATGCTAAACTTTCTTTGGGATATATTTATATTTAAGTTATTAATATAAGTGCTCCAGAGATATATGAAGTTCCTCGGAATGTGATGTGCCGGATACAATGTCAGTCATAACTCCTGCAATTGTCTTAGAATATTGTGTATCATAGAAATAATCAATTTTCCTTGTCAACTACATTATAATGAACTCTCATCTAGTATTTAACCACTGTTAATTTTTAAGTCTTTTGTCATTTATAGAGTTATTATTTTACCCTAATGTTTGTGCAAAAACATTCTTGCAAAAGTTATTCAGCTTCTAATAACTTTAAAATCATCACAAGGAACTGGGTAAGAATTTCTACAACTTCAATGGAAAATTAGCAAATTTATAAAATTGGTAACAAAAGATCAAGATCAACAAGAATTAATTGTGGGAGGCTAAATGAACTAACAAAGTTGATAATTGTTATGACTTCATTTTTAAAACATTGTTGGTTCTTTAATATTTTGCTTGCTAGATTTAAAGGACCCTTCTTTTTGTTTTTAAGCTGTCCATAACTTACAATGAATTAGGAAAGTGTGTCTTTACAACAAAGGTTAACAATATATATGTTTACATAAATTCACTAAGAATCTGTTCTACTTATAACAGGACACAATTAGACAAGTCCTTAGCTTGGGCTAGACAAACCTTTAAAGAGACTTTCAAAGTCTAGTCTGAGTTTCTTTATGAAAAGTTCCAGCAAAGCAGATTCAAAAGAATCTATGTGGTCAGTCACTATTCTTACTGTGCTTCTTTAAATAATCAGGACAATTTTATTTAAACTAGGCTTAATTTGCAAACAAATTGGCCTTGCTATGTATGGTTCACGGAAATAGAAATGATTGTGGAGAGCAAAATTATGTTTTGATAATGCACTTGTGGATCTCAAATTCTAGTGTTATTAATAATCTTTGAGGTTTTGTTTCCCTTTCTACCCATAAACTGAACAGAGTCCTAAACTTTTCTAGTTTCCTCCAATATTTGGTTATAACTCTCCAAACTAATATTCCCATTTTTCTCCCACTCTGTTGAGGTGAAATCACTATAAAACTAAAACTACCCTTTTCCTGAAGCCATGCAAGCTAAAGGTAGACAATTTTTTTCTTTTTCTTTTTTAAGAGATGGAGTGAGAAACTGTGTGAGCAAGGAGGGGCAGAGGGAGAAGGGGAGAATCTTAAGCAGACTCTGCACTCGGCTCAGAGCATGTCGCAAGGCTGGAACTCACAGCCCTGAGATCCTGACCTGAGCAGAAATCAAGAGTAAGAGGCTCAACTGACTGAGCCACCCAGGCTCCCCTAAAGCTAGACAGTTTGATATAAACCTCAGAGAAATCACGACAACATCTCATGTGTGGACAGTCTTCCTGCCTGCTGCTATGTGGCCACTCAGAAAGATCACCAGAGACGTTCACGCTGCAAAACAGGAAAAACATCTGATTGCCTCTGTCGTGCCCTCCTCCACCTGGAGATGCTCAGAATTCGACATCTAGAAATCTCCTCTCCTGGCTGCTCTCCAAACTCAGAAAATGTAATTTATCATTTGCTCAAACTATTAATCTTTGCTTTTCTTTTGTTTCCATAGAAATGCCTCCTAGTAAATTACCTGATTGCTCACATCACCTTGAGGTGTAATGGAATTGAAAGCCCCCTGCGAGGCTGCCTCCAGAAATACAACAGCCTCGGATTCATCCAGTCCGACGTGATCAGGAAGATATGCATTTCTTTTTTTTTTTTTAATATAATTTTTTATTTTTTATAAACATATATTTTTATCCCCAGGGGTACAGGTCTGTGAATCACCAGGTTTACACACTTCACAGCACTCACCAAAACACATACCCTCCCCAATGTCCATAATCCCACCCCCTTCTCCCAACCCCCCTCCCCCCAGCAACCCTCAGTTTGTTTTGTGAGATTAAGAGTCACTTATGGTTTGTCTCCCTCCCAATCCCATCTTGTTTCATTGATTCTTCTCGTACCCACTTAAGCCCCCATGTTGCATCACCACTTCCTCATATCAGGGAGATCATATGATAGTTGTCTTTCTCCGCTTGACTTATTTCGCTAAGCATGATACGCTCTAGTTCCATCCATGTTGTCGCAAATGGCAAGATTTCATTTCTTTTGATGGCTGCATAGTATTCCATTGTGTATATATACCACATCTTCTTGATCCATTCATCTGTTGATGGACATCTAGGTTCTTTCCATAGTTTGGCTATTGTGGACATTGCTGCTATAAACATTCGAGTACACGTGCCCCTTTGGATCACTACGTTTGTACCTTTAGGGTAAATACCCAATAGTGCAATTGCTGGGTCATAGGGCAGTTCTATTTTCAACATTTTGAGGAACCTCCATGCTGTTTTCCAGAGAGGTTGCACCAGCTTGCATTCCCACCAACAATGTAGGAGGGTTCCCCTTTCTCCGCATCCTCGCCAGCATCTGTCATTTCCTGACTTGTTGATTTTAGCCATTCTGACTGGTGTGAGGTGATATCGCATTGTGGTTTTGATTTGTATTTCCCTGATGCCGAGTGATATGGAGCACTTTTTCATGTGTCTGTTGGCCATCTGGATGTCTTCTTTGCAGAAATGTCTGTTCATGTCCTCTGCCCATTTCTTGATTGGATTATTTGTTCTTTGGGTGTTGAGTTTGCTAAGTTCTTTATAGATTCTGGACACTAGTCCTTTATCTGATATGTCGTATGCAAATATCTTCTCCCATTCTGTCAGTTGTCTTCTGATTTTGATCTTGATGAAATCCCAATAGTTCATTTTTGCCCTTGCTTCCCTTGCCTTTTGCGTTGTTCCTAGGAAGATGTTGCTGCGGCTGAGGTTGAAGAGGTTGCTGCCTGTATTCTCCTCAAGGATTTTGATGGATTCCTTTCGCACATTGAGGTCCTTCATCCATTTTGAGTCTATTTTTGTGTGTGGTGTAAGGAAATGGTCCAATTTCATTTTTCTGCATGTGGCTGTCCAATTTTCCCAGCACCATTTATTGAAGAGGCTGTCTTTTTTCCATTGCACATTCTTTCCTGCTTTGTCGAAGATGAGTTGACCATAGATTTGAGGGTCTATTTCTGGGCTCTCTATTCTGTTCCATTGATCCATGGGTCTGTTTTTGTGCCAGTACCATGCTGTCTTGATGATGACAGCTTTGTAATAGAGCTTGAAGTCCGGGATTGTGATGCCACCAACTATGGCTTTCTTTTTCAATATCCCTTTAGCTATTCGAGGTCTTTTCTGGTTCCATATAAATTTTAGAATTATTTGTTCCATTTCTTTGAAAAAGATGGATGGTACTTTGATAGGAATTGCACTAAATGTGCAGATTGCTTTAGGTAACATAGACATTTTCACAATATTTATTCTTCCAATCCAGGAGCATGGAACATTTTTCCATTTCTTTGTGTCTTCCTCAATTTCTTTCATGAGTACTTTATAGTTTTCTGAGTATAGATTCTGTGTCTCTTTGGTTAGGTTTATTCCTAGGTATCTTATGGTTTTGGGTGCAATTGTAAATGGGATTGACTCCTTAATTTCCCTTTCTTCTGTCTTGCTGTTGGTGTAGAGAAATGCAACTGATTTCTGTGCATTGATTTTATATCCTGACACTTTACTGAATTCCCGTATAAGTTCTAGCAGTTTTGGAGTGGAGTCTTTTGGGTTTTCCACATATAGTATCATATCATCTGCGAAGAGTGATAATTTGACTTCTTCTTTGCCGATTTGGATGCCTTTAATTTCCTTTTGTTGTCTGATTGCTGAGGCGAGGACCTCTAGTACTATGTTGAATAGCAGTGGTGATAATGGACATCCCTGCCGTGTTCCTGACCTTAGCGGAAAAGCTTTCAGTTTTTCTCCATTGAGAATGATATTTGCGGTGGGTTTTTCATAGATGGCTTTGATGATATTGAGGTATGTGCCCTCTATCCCTACACTTTGAAGAGTTATGATCAGGAAGGGATGCTGTACTTTGTCAAATGCTTTTTCAGCATCTTTTGAGAGTATCATATGGTTCTTGTTCTTACTTTTATTGATGTGTTGTATCACATTGACTGATTTGTGGATGTTGAACCAACCTTGCAGCCCTGGAATAAATCCCACTTGGTCGTGGTGAATAATCTTTTTAATGTACTGTTGAATCCTATTGGCTAGTATTTTGTTGAGTATTTTCGCATCTGTGTTCATCAAGGATATTGGTCTATAGCTCTCTTTTTTGGTGGGATCCTTGCCTGGTTTTGGGATCAAGGTGATGCTGGCCTCATAAAATGAGTTTGGAAGTTTTCCTTCCATTTCTATTTTTTGGAACAGTTTCAGGAGAATAGGAATTAGTTCTTCTTTAAATGTTTGGTAGAATTCCCCCGGGAAGCCGTCTGGCCCTGGGCTTCTGTTTGTTTGGAGATTTTTAATGACTGTTTCAATCTCCTTACTGGTTATGGGTCTGTTCAGGCTTTCTATTTCTTCCTGGTTCAGTTGTGGTAGTTTATATGTTTCTAGGAATGCATCCATTTCTTCCAGATTGTCAAATTTATTGCCATAGAGTTGCTCATAGTATGTTCTTATAATAGTTTGTATTTCTTTGGTGTTAGTTGTGATCTCTCCTCTTTCATTCATGATTTTATTTATTTGGGTCCTTTCTCTTTTCTTTTTGATAAGTCGGGCCAGGGGTTTATCAATTTTATTAATTCTTTCAAAGAACCAGCTCCTACTTTTGTTGATTTGTTCTATTGTTTTTTTGGTTTCTATTTCATTGATTTCTGCTCTGATCTTTATGATTTCTCTTCTCCTGCTAGGCTTAGGGTTTCTTTCTTGTTCTTTTTCCAGCTCCTTTAGGTGTAGGGTTAGGTTGTGTACCTGAGACCTTTCTTGTTTCTTGAGAAAGGCTTGTACTGCTATATATTTCCCTCTCAGGACTGCCTTTGTTGTGTCCCACAGATTTTGAACCGTTGTATTTTCATTATCATTTGTTTCCATGATTTTTTTCAATTCTTCTTTAATTTCCCGGTTGACCCATTCATTCTTTAGAAGGATGCTGTTTAGTCTCCATGTATTTTGGTTCTTTCCAAACTTCCTTTTGTGGTTGAGTTCTAGCTTTAGAGCATTGTGGTCTGAAAATATGCAGGGAATAATCCCAATCTTTTGATACCGGTTGAGTCCTGATTTAGGACCGAGGATGTGATCTATTCTGGAGAATGTTCCATGTGCACTAGAGAAGAATGTGTATTCTGTCGCTTTGGGATGAAATGTTCTGAATATATCTGTGATGTCCATCTGGTCCAGTGTGTCGTTTAAGGCCTTTATTTCCTTGCTGATCTTTTGCTTGGATGATCTGTCCATTTCAGTGAGGGGAGTGTTAAAGTCCCCTACTATTATTGTATTATTGTTGATGTGTTTCTTTGATTTTGTTATTAATTGGTTTATTTAGTTGGCTGCTCCCACGTTGGGGGCATAGATATTTAAAATTGTTAAATCTTCTTGTTGGACAGACCCTTTGAGTATGATATAGTGTCCTTCCTCATCTCTTATTATAGTTTTTGGCTTAAAATCTAATTGATCTGATATAAGGATTGCCACTCCTGCTTTCTTCTGATGTCCATTAGCATGGTAAATTCTTTTCCACCCCCTCACTTTAAATCTGGAGGTGTCTTCGGGCTTAAAATGTGTTTCTTGGAGGCAGCATATAGATGGGTTTTGTTTTTTTATCCATTCTGATACCCTGTTTCTTTTGATTGGGGCATTTAGCCCATTAACATTCAGGGTAACTATTGAGAGATATGAATTTAGGGCCATTGTATTGCCTGTAAGGTGGCTGTTACTGTATATGGTCTCTGTTCCTTTCTGATCTACCACTTGTAGGATCTCTCTTTGCTTAGAGGACCCCTTTCAAGATTTCCTGTAGAGCTGGTTTGGTGTTTGCAAATTCTTTCAGTTGTTGTTTGTCCTGGAAGCTTTTAATCTCTCCTTCTATTTTCAATGATAGCCTAGCTGGATATAGTATTCTGGGCTGCATGTTTTTCTCATTTAGTGCTCTGAAAATATCATGCCAGCTCTTTCTGGCCTGCCAGGTCTCTGTGGATAAGTCAGCTGCCAATCTAATATTTTTACCATTGTATGTTACAGACTTCTTTTCCCGGGCTGCTTTCAGGATTTTCTCTTTGTCACTGAGACTTGTAAATTTTACTATTAGGTGACGGGGTGTGGGCCTATTCTTATTGATTTTGAGGGGCGTTCTCTGAACCTCCTGAATTTTGATGCTCGTTCCCTTTGCTATATTGGGGAAATTCTCCCCAATAATTCTCTCCAGTATACCTTCTGCTCCCCTCTCTCTTTCTTCTTCTTCTGGAATCCCAATTATTCTAATGTTGTTTCATCTTATGGTGTCACTTATCTCTCGAATTCTCCCCTCGTGGTCCAGTAGCTGTTTGTCCCTCTTTTGCTCAGCTTCTTTATTCTCTGTCATTTGGTCTTCTATATCACTAATTCTTTCTTCTGCCTCATTTATCCTAGCAGTGAGAGCCTCCATTTTTGATTGCACCTCATTAATAGCTTTTTTGATTTCAACTTGGTTAGATTTTAGTTCTTTTATTTCTCCAGAAAGGGCTTTTATATCTCTCGAGAGGGTTTCTCTAATATCGTCCATGCCTTTTTCGAGCCCGGCTAGAACCTTGAGAATTGTCATTCTGAACTCTAGATCTGACATATTACCAATGTCTGTATTGATTAGGTCCCTAGCCTTCGGTACTGCCTCTTGTTCTTTTTTTTTGTGTTGAATTTTTCTGTCTTGTCATTTTGTCCAGATAAGAGTATATGAAGGGGCAAGTAAAATACTAAAAGGGTGGCAACAACCCCAGGAAAATATGCTTTAACCAAATTAGAAGAGATCCAAGATATGCATTTCTAATACATCACGTTGTGTCTGTGTCAGTAACTGACAATCGTCAACTGACTAAGAAATGTAAAACCTGAATCTGAATATAACCCATCTGATTGATTTGATCGGTTAAATGCTGGCTCCTAGGAGTCCTGGGCAAGCTTTCGATCCTTGTCTTTGTTCTTGTGGTCCTCATACTAACCTCACTGGTGTCTTTATACCCTGGAAGGTTTTAGATGCCTGTTGGTAGCCACTCACATGCCACATGGTATCTATCAGGATCCAACAACCAGATGAAATAAACACTAACCATATGAATGATGACGTAGGTGACTGGGTGACCCCTGAACCTGTCAGAGACTCAATTAACAGAAACAGCAAATGGGTGATTTTTCGAGCCGACTATATCATCGAAGGTAACAGAGAATAACACTATCATGGCTGGCTTATGCTCTGTCTGCTGAGAGAATGACCGAAAGGGAGGAAATGTTAAAGTCAAAAACAAATGGAGACCAACCTGAAAACTTCCCCGAGCAGACAAAACATTTCAGTCATACAAGCAAAGCATCAGTTAGTTTATTTTGACCTGGACCATATCTAGCTTATGCGTCTGGAAATGATAAGCAAAACTTGAACTGTTTTCTAAGGTTGACATATGATAACTGAAAATTGTAACAGTGTAACCAATCATTGGGAAGAATAAACAGTCATTGCTTTCTCACTATGTAAGCTGCTTTATAACAATATAACCTAGAGCTTCATTCCACGTTCCCCTTTGAGTGCTCTGGTTTGTAAACTGTCTTTTTGGTGTGTACACAATAAATTTTTATTAATTACTACTTCAGTGATTCACTGATTCTAAATTTGGCTATTTTGAACCTCTGACAAGAGAAAATTTTAACACCCCATTAAAAGTCATAAAATACACCTGAAAAAAATAAATGGAGAGATTACTACATCTATGGAGGGCTTGCCTTAACATCATAAGGATTTCAACTATCTCCAAAAAAAAAATTTTTTTTTTTTTTAATTTCACTAGCACTGGCGACTGAGTCTTTCTTCCAGACATCATCCTGGGTGATCTACGAAATGAGAGGCAAGTGTGGATCTGAGGATCTTACAACTAAAATCAAACAGACAAACAAATTGTGTAGAATAATACGTTGGTGAACAAAAAATGGATTCATGATTTAATGTGGGTGGAAACTGGCAGTATGGGGTAGACAAGTGCCAGTCCCACCGTCAGGGGACAGAGTGGGGCAGAGCTGTATTATTTTAAGCTTTTCATTAGAGAGTAAACATGGACAAAAATAAAGAATAGTGTGTCAAATCCCCTTATATCCATTACCCTGCTTTACCAATTCCCAACTCATGGAAAACTTTTTTAACCTTTACCCTCTACATCTCCTTCTCACCTAGATAAATTTGCCCAGCTGACCTCAGGAGCCTCTCTTAACTCAATCTTCAATGACTGAGCGAAGAGTCAATGATTCCATTGCACTTATGAATGACCATAACATGAAAATCTTATGCACCAGGTGATGAGATTCAGTAATTATTTTAAAAAGAATATTTAAAAAGATTATGTTTCATAATACAACTTAGCAGCAACATACAATACCACTCATCCATTCTTTCTTCCTTCCTTCCTTCCTTCCTTCCTTTGGCTTAAAGGACACTTTCTCTCGATTCTCCTCCTAGCTAAACAGTTATCCCTTCTTAGTTTTCTTTTATGCTTTCTCCCCATTTTCCAAATCTTTAGCATTGAAATTCACCAAGGCTATGTCCCCAGACCTCTCCTCTAACTGAACTTACTGCCCAACTAACCTCAACCGTTCTCATAACATGAAATAGCATCTAATCACTGATGATTTACCAAATTTATATCTCTACCTTGGACTTGTCCCCTGAACTCCAGACACACATATACAATTGTCTATTCCATGTTTACATTTTAATGTTTAATAAACAGTACATCCTAAGGGAAAACCTTGATTTTCCTTCTTCTAACTACCCAATGCCCTAGAGAGCTCTTCTACTTTTTTTATTTCATTAAATATCAGTTCCATTCTTCCGTGCTCAGAAAACCCTGGATTCACCCATAATTTCACTTTCTCTAATAACTCATATCCAATCTATCAGAAATCCTGTGTAACGTGCCTTCAAACATCAAGAGTTGTATAGCTTTGTACCACCCCACAACTATCAGTTGTTCAGGACTTACTGATTTCTTACATGGGTTATTGTAAAGCTTCCTCCTTAATCTCCTTAAACTTACCCTTTAAACCTATTTTCTATATCTCAGCTAGAGGTTTGTTCATTGTTGTTGTTTTCGTTTTTTGTTTGTTTTATATCTTTTAATAGATTCTTTTGTAGAGGACTTTTAGGTACAGAGGAAAATGGAGCATGAAATAAAGAAAGTTCCATATATCCTATACATATCCTACCTCATACTTGCATAGCCTCTTCCACTATCAGTGTCCCCCTAGAGAGGTGTATTTGCTACCACTGATGAACCTACACTGACATATAATCATCCCTAGTCTTAGTTTGCACTGGGGATCATTCTTGGTGCTGTATTTTCCATTCTTGGTGCTGTATAGTTGTGGGGTGGTATTTTCCATGGGTTTTCACAAATGTATAACAACTTGTATCCACAATTATAACATCATAAAGAATAATTTCACAGCCCTAAAAATCCTCTCCATACTGCCAATTTACCCCTGCCTCCCTCAAATTCCTGACAACCACTTATCTTTTTACTCTTCCCATAGTTTTGCTTTTTCCAGAATCTTACAGCGTTGGAATCACAGTATGTAGCCATTTTAGACTAGCTTTTTTCTTAGCAATATCCATTTAAGTTTCCTGCACGTCTTTCAAGGGTTGATAGCTCATTTCTTTTTAGCACCAAGTAATAATCCACTGTCTGGCTGTACCACAGTTTATTTATCCTACTGAAGATCATTTTGGTTGCTTCCAAGTTTTGGCAACTGTGAATAAAGCTCCTATAAACATCTGTATGTGGGTCTGTTTTTTTTTTTTTTTTTCAACTCTTGTGGGTAAATACCAAGGATTGTTATTGCTGATCATATTGTCAAGAGTATGTTTTGTTTTGTAAAAAAGTGACAAACTGTCTTCTAAAGTGGCTGTACCATTTTTCATTTCCACCAGCACTAAATGAAAATTCCTGTTGCTCCACACCTTCGATATTTGATGTTATTAGTATTTTGGATTTTTGCCATTCTAATAGGTATGTAGTGATGTCTCATTACTTTCGTTTGCAACTCCCTAGTGACATACGATGTTGAGCATTTTTTATAGGCTTATTTGCCATCTGTGTATTTTCCTGAATGAGATCTCTGTTAAGATCATTTTTTAATCAGATTGTCCATTTTCTTACCAGTGAATTTTAGAGCCCTTTAAAATATATGTTAGATTAAAAAAATAAATAAATAAAATGTATGTTACATCATGTTAATGCTCTTTTCAAAACGAGAATAATTTGTATTTATGTTTCACCAGGAATTGTTATAAGTGCTTTTCATTTAGCATTCCTTCATTTATTTTTAAAGATTTATTTATATATTTATTTGACAGAGAGAGATCACAAGTAGACAGAGAGAGAGAGAGAGAGAATCAGGCTTCCTGCTGAGCAGAAAGCCCGATGCGGGACTCGATTCCAGGACCCTGAGATCATGGCCTGAGCTGAAGGCAGCGGCTTAACCCACTGAGCCACCCTGGTACCCCACATTCCTTCATTTTTAAGATGCATTTTTTTTCTTTCCACATTTTAACATAGTTTAAATTGGGATCTTTCTCATTATTGCTGACCAAGCAGTAATCATGATTTAACTGTCATTGCCTTTGCATGCACATAGAAAGTTACCAAAGGTTTCAGTCATGGAAGAAAATCTGAGATAATAGTAGAGCATTCTTTTAAAAAACTGGTTATTTATGCTCTTACTGGAAGTAAGAATGATACTGAATGGAAAACCACAGGCATAGACAATGCTGAAGGAAAAGGTGTTGGAACCTAAATGTTACTGAGTTTTAGAAATACTTCAATCAATTCATGCAACTTCTAGTTGAGACACTGTGGGTGCTGTCCTAGGACTATGAAAAATCCATAAATAGACCAACCATCACAAAGGCTGACCCTCCACCTTAAATCATGTTACTACATGTTTACTTCTAGATGATCTGTCCCTTCTTTCTCACTGTCCCGAGCAAAACATGAACATCCTCTGGAGAAAGAGAAGATCATTCACATCTTTCCAATTTTTTACACACGACTCTAGAATACAATGAGAATCACTCGACATGTCACTAGACATGACAGAAAGAAGAAATAAATGACAGAAAACCTTCAGGTGTTACACATATTGAAGTTATCAAACAAGGAGATTAAAATCATGTGACAGATGTGTTCAAGAAATAGAATACAAGGCAGGTACCCTCACCTGAGAAATGAATCAAATAGAAACTGTAGCACTGAAGAAAATGAAAATTCGGAACTTAATAGATAAGGATGCAGAACAAACACATAAGAAGAATTACAGAACGGCAAGGTCGGTTAGTACAAAATATTTAGACCAGCACCTTGGTTCTCCAGCAGATGACATGGGCCCAGAGAGGCCGATTATTGCATCAGACTTTCATCACTGTCTGGTGCCAGAGCAGAGCCAGGAGTTGAGTTCCATGACCTGATATCCAGTGCTCATCCTCCGATGTCTCCCACTTAACAACATCTTCCTTCGAGAAAGTCTGGTATCTCCAAAACAGCAATCCCTCCACAGAGATCACAGAGAAGGTGATGACTGGAGCTCCTCTGCGACATCCTGACTCTCCAAAAAAGGCAGTTTAAACCCAGAATTATAAGTGAAGTGTTAACTCTAAAATTTGCCAGTGAAAGGCTAAATGGTTCTCACCACTTGGTTCTCTGGAGTGAATTGACCTCTTCCCCCCACATACTGAGCAAATGTCTGGGGACATTTTTGTCATGACTAGGGGGATGCTACTGCCATCTAGATAAAGTCCAAAGGTGTTGATTCACATTCTGCAACACACAGGATAGTTCCCCACAGAACAAAAGTGGTCTGGTCCTAAATTTCTGTAATGCCAACACAGAAACCTGACCTAGACTGAATTGCAGGGCGGAAATTAAAAAGGATAACAAAAAAAAAAAAATAGAGAGAGAGAGAGAGAGAGAAAGGGACATGTGGGACATAATTGCAAGATCTAAAATGTGGTAATTGGAGTCCATTGAGAGATAACATAGAGAATGGGTGGAAACAATAATACTGAAGGTGATATAGACCAAGAATATTCCAAAACTTCCAAATTCCTTCAAACCACAGACTCAATAGAGTCTTGAAACTTCAAGTATGATCACTTCACAGTAAAATTCCAAAAAATCAAAGACAAAACATCATTAATGCATTCAGAGAGAGAGAGAGGATATCCTGCTTTCAAAGGGATAACAGTCTAACATCAGATTCTTTGAGTCTTTTAAGGACTGTAAACCAAACATTCTATACCTAGTGACGATGCCCTTTAAAAATCAAGGGCAAAAATTAAAATAAAGGGTAAATGAAAATGTTTTCAGATTTTAAAAATCTATAAGAATGCAAATCTGGGTTAAAAGAAGCATAAAGTGTCTTCTTCAGGCAGAAGGAAAATGATTCCAGAGAGAAGCAGAAATTCAGGAAGAAATATGATCACTTTAAAGAGTAAACATGTGGATGTATCTAGAAGAATACTTACTCTGTAATAGACAGCAGTGTCTTGGGAGGTGTATATTTAAAATTACATTTCATAAAAACAAGAACAAAAAAAGATCGACAAGTGTTGGTCTTAGCTCAGGTTGCTATCACAAAATAAGCCTCGATGGGTGGCATAAATAATAGACATTTATTTCTCACAGTTCTAGAGGCTGAAAGTCTAAGATCATGGTATCAGCCAGATTGTGTTCTTGGTGAGAATTGGCTTCCCAGCTCACAGAAGGCTGCCTTCTTAATGCGTCCTCACGTGGCAAAGATGGAGAAAGAGAGAAGACACAGGCTTTCTGGGCTCTTGTCTAAGAGCTCTATCCCCAGGCATGGGAGATCTATCCTCACGATCTCATCTAAACTTAATCATCTCCAGAAGGCCCCACCTCCTAATGCGATGACATCAGAAAGTTATCACATTGTGGGTTAAAACTTCAACATATGAGCTTTGGAGGACACAAGTATTCAGCCCATGACAGAGGGGGACATAGAGTCCAAGTGTTACTGTGAACTTGCATTGCTAGCAACGTGGTAAAGTGCACGTGAAAAGTAGGTTTATGACTCTGATTGTGGTGATGGTTTCACAGGTGTATGCATATGTCCAAACGCATGAGTTGTATACATTGTTTTATTTTTTTATCGTTACATTAGTCACCATACAGTACATCATTAGGTTTTGATGTCATGTTCTGTTATTGTTTGCCTATAACACCCAGTGCCCTATGCAATCTGTCCCTTCCTGGATACCCACCACCGAGTTGTTAAAAAAAAAAAATCAATAAAAGCATTGGTTATTTGAATAGCATGTTTAACAAATTACATCAGATTGATGTGTCTAGGATACTTTAGGCATGACAGAATATACATTATTTTTAAGTGCAAATGGGATAATTACTAAAATTGATTATGCGGTAGTCCCTGACACACATCTCTTCGTCTGAATAATGTAACATATATCTACTCAACTTTTTATGTTAAATTTTTTTGACTGTGCATTTAGGGTGACTTTTTTTCCCCTCTCCTGTCTCCTCTGGGTAACAACTCAGCCCCTACCTTTAAAGAATGACTTTTTAAAGAAATGAACTAATTGAGACAAAATTGTCATTAAAATGAACTCCAAATAAAAGTTTCTAGAAAGACAAGGAACAGTGATTACTGGGTGTTTTTCTCTAAACAAGGGCTTATGTTTCAGAAACCCAGCCCTTCTCCCTTCCAAATGGAGGCAAAAAGCTCAATACATAAATGGAAAATAAAATAGGAAACCATTTATTTTCCAAAACATATTAGGGATAAAGGATATAACCAACAATATCATACTGACTCATATGTTCAAGTTCACTGTAGTTTTCAAAATGAAAGTATTTTAAATTCTGCCCCTCTCTACAAAGAAGGGCCTTCGGCGAGTATTGGGAAAGAAATCTTTTTGGTTCTATCCAATTCACACAGACTATAAACTGAACTACATGAGACCCAATGAATCCTAGTGAACCTACTCATTTACAACCATCATTTATAGAGGATGTTTTTTGGATAGTGAGAATGCCCGACACACTCTTTCAAAGAAATTGACAAAATCAGAAGAATCATGAGGAGAAAGAATTGAAAAGTAGCAGCTGCATTTTCTAACAGGTTTATTTGGGACTCACATGAACTTCCCATCTTTTTCAGTCCATTCTCCAAAGAGCCAAGATGACACTTCAACAAAATGTATTATTTTACATTACATTACAGAGCACAGAAAAAAATAAGAGCCTTACAGAACCCTACACAAAGACTTTTTACATAAGATCCCAGCCTCTCCAAACGCAAAGATCTGAAAACCAAAACTTTCTGATCTCTGTTTCCTTGCAGTGGGCCTCTGTAGGCAGTTTTCTCTGAGTGTTCTATTGGTTTCTCCTTCTGCATTTCTGCTTTCTCTTCCTCCAAGTACAATACTTCCTTCATGCATTCCTACTTGGCCCAAAAATAGGCCCAAGGCCCTACTTGGTCTATACAAGAGGACATCTTTATTTCATCCCAAATGTAGTGGAGGCACAAAAAGGCTAACTTGAACTGCCTTTCTTAAGGGCCTCTAGACATGTCCTCAAGGCATGGAAAGATCCAGTGAAGGCTCCATCCGGCAATAGCAATTTATAGCCTTATCTGAAACACTGAAATATCAATTGGCATTGTAAGGTAGGCTTGGCTGCTGTCCAGTGTTTTAATATCCCTGTCAGCCAGATTGCAAAGCTTGCTCCCTGAGATGTCCTCAAGTTCCTGTGACAATGAGTCCAGAGGAGACTGTGTCTACCTTTCGGTATGGAATTTTCATCCCCTGTACCAGAATCCTCCTGCACTTCATTCTGGCCACATTTTTTGATTACATAATCTAGCCTCACGGATATAATATCCTCTTAACTTTTCCTCTAAACCCAAATCACATGTTGTCTGTAGATTCCTCAAAGTTCTTTTAAATTGCATTATCTTTAAGGAGGTCTAAATAATTTGCATTTGTTTATATTATGCTTACCCACATTTATATCATGTTTGGTTAATAGTAAGTGAAAACTGAGCCAGGTTCTTCCAGACTGGTCTGGGCAACTGAATGGAAAACAACTCATCTCATTTTGTTTGAGATTCTGCCAGCATTGTTTAAAACTTCAGCGCTATATTTCTGTAATATTGAAGTGCCAGGGTTTATGTTCATATGACCTCTGGGCTTTCATCTGTGTCTCCACCACTATCTTCCTTGATATTATAAACACTCAAAGGCAGAAAATAAATGGAAAATAATAAATTAGCTGTACACAATTCATAAATTCTATGTAAAACTTCAGAACTTTTTGGTTATAATGTTAACTTCTCATGGGCCTCCACTCCCATTACCACACCCAAAAATACTAAGAAAATAATAGGAGATTTCCATCAAAAATCACACAACACAATTATATTCATATAAATGTAAATAAAACACATGAAAATAAGCAAACAAAAAATCTCCAAAATCTGTCTCTCAAAAGATTTTTGTTGCCATTACAACTTGAAATCACCACTACTGAAAATGAGAACAAGATTTTACCAGGGAAAGATAGAAGTATCTTTAGGCATACTTTATAGCTCCACTGAAGCCTAGAGACAAAACATTTACTAGGACACTAACCTTCAGGGTCATGTAGTACTTCCATGCAGCTCAAGTGCATGCACAGAAAATTTAGGAAGCTGAATTGCTTTAGGTTTGAAGCTTCACTAGTCAACAATGATAGTAATATAATAGGTCAAGAGATTCTCAGATTTTGGCTGCTTTAATTTTTTAAAATTGTCCATTTAATAAAATCTAATCTCTATAAAAGAACATATTAATGGATGATATTTACTAAATATCTATGATGTGTCAGGCACTGTGCTAAATGCTTTATGTACACTGTCATGTTCTAATATTCAAAATTGTTCTAGGATGTAATAATTATTATTATCTTTTACAGATAAGGAAGTTGAGTTTCAGCAAGGTTAAATAACCTGCTTTTAGTCTCACTGCAGCAAGTAATGGCTGATATTCTAACTCTAGTCTGTCTTAATATTCACCTCACGAATTGACTGTTTCACTATAAAGATGTAGGAGGGAGTGGACAGGATAAAGTGAGGGAGGCTATGGAGAAGAGATCTCAGAGTGGTTGGATGAGAAGGATTAGTAGGAGCACATTAGTTACACACACACACACACACACACACACACACACACACAGGAATAGGACACTCTGAATAGAAATTGGGGGCTTGAATTTAGGATTTCAAAGTTGGTCCCATTTTAAATAAAA